>NC_056737.1:744539636-744584636 GCF_019279795.1 Protopterus annectens | reverse complement strand
GGCCAGGACCATGTGCTCATGGTCTGCTGTGGTGTGGTGTGGACAGCACCCCCCACCTTGCAGTTCTGGGGCTGGTACTGCCACTACGGGAGCCCCTTGGTGTCCTAGCACATCAACGTTGACTGCCAGCTGTTGGTGTTGCTGGCCTACTTCCACACAGCTGTCGCAGCACTCCCACCACATGTTCAAACATGGACAAACCACGACCAGTGAGGGCCATCATCTCACCAGACTGTCTATCCATGAGCTCAGTACATGACATGGACAAACCACGACCATACCTCTCAACCTGGAAACATCAAAAATCTGGACAAGGCCCATGAAAAATAGGTACAAATCTGTATGCTGATTAACATCTAATTTGCATACATAATTATGTAACCCTACCCACGCCAATGGAATTGTGGGATACCAACTTTTGAACGCAAATTGAAGAACAGACAACCAAAACATGGCACCAGAGTCCCCTGCAGCCATTCCAGTGTCCCATTACCTGGCTATTTTGCCCCATTTACCATAAACACTAATGTATGCATACTGCTTTACTTCTACAATGATTTGAATGTTATTTTTACATTTTACAGCACAACAATGCAGAAACACTAAAAGACATCATCTGGTAAACAAAGCAGTACTGTCTCACAATGAAAATAGGCCTGACATTAAACTTTGCCTTTGAAACTCACATTCATTGAAACAGCATTGAAACCCACACCACATCCAAAGAAAATGCATCTGGCCAGTGGTGGATAAAGATCACCTTTGGACTGTTTTCAAATCATTGGCCCCTTGCACACAAAACAAGAAACATACATGTGTTCTTTTCTTTATACACCTTCCTGACTTTATTAAATTATATTCCTTGTATAATACAACCAAGGGCGCCCGCAGGCAGGTGCAAGGGGGTGCACTTGCACCCCCCTGGAATCGGCTGACTAGTTAATCTTATAATTTAAAAACATTTTTTTTTTTTTTTTTTTTAAGGGCATTCTTCTTTAAGAAGAAAGAAGTCCAGTCGCGCTGACATCATCACGCAGTGCACATAGTGTCAAGTTTGCGAGTGGGAACTGAAACGGACGGTTTCAGGTTTGCAAGCGGGAACTGAAACGAACGGTTTCACATTCGCAAGCGGGAAATGAAATGGACGGTGGACTTGAAGATGGGACACTTGCGAGTGAGCAGAACTGAAACGGATGGAAGATGGGACACTTTCAGAGTGAGTAATGTGTGTGTGAAACGGTTTCTGAAGATGGGGCATGTGCATGTGTGTGTGTGTGTGTGTGTGTGTGTGTGTGTGTGTGTGTGTGTGTGTGTGTGTGTGTGTGTGTGTGAAATGGTTTCTGAAGATGGGACGTGTTATGAGTCTACTTCTTCCTATCAAAAATTACACTCCACCAAACAGTAGTTCACGGACTCCACTTTGACAAAAATGCAGTTTGTTGAAAGTACATATCTCAAGATCTTATTTCTCTGAACATGGCAACAATCTATAGAGTATGCACTGTGCCTTTAAATTAGTCTAATCATTTAACCTGGTTCTACAACGTACCTGTTCTAAATATGGCAAATGTGCTATGCTACGAGCCCAGAATGATGGAGATGTGTATCAGACTACCAAATCCCAAAGAGGAGGAGAAATGTTAGTAATCGAAGGCTTTATATATTATTTGGAGAAGTGCTTTAAGACACAAAAGTATTGGTGTTGTAAGTATAAGTCTTCTCAAAATAGGTCAGGAAAGTGCTATAACAGGTTGTGTTACCTCCGGTGAAGCATTGGTAAAATCCATTGCACATAATCACTCCAATGAACTTAGTGAAATAGAAACGTATCCTGCTTGCTTTAATTTGAAGCAGAGAGCTAAAGTATCTCGGTCTTCAGCCTGTGTTATTGTAGGTGATGCAATTGCATCTTCGTCAGTAGAATTTGCTGCTACACATCCAAGTAGAAGAGCTTTACTGCAACAAGTTAGCAGAGCTTGTTTAAAGTATAGTGGGAGACATATAGCTACTGTCTTAACTTTATTAAATAATAATGCAGCAGGGATTTCTTTAAAAGGAGGGGAATTTATACAAAAGAAAATGTCCGACTCATTAACTGATAATATAGTGGTGATGTTAACAACTGTCCAAAATTCTGATTTGAGTATGTCAGATGTATGGCTCATCATGGACGGTACTTATTTCATAAAAGGAACTGTTTGCATGCAGGCAACTATATACCATACATACTGTAGTGAAATATGGAGCCTATAGTAAAGGTGTTCCTCTTGTTTACTGCCTATCGAGTAAAAAATCATTAAACTTATACAACTTGATGTAGCACTACTTCAACTGTTGAATACTAATGGTTTAACTTGTAATGTTAGCTATATTTTCTGCAATTTTGAAGTCGCTGCTGTGAAAAGTATAAAAGTGAATATGAATGAGGTTATATGTAAAGGATGCTTATTTCATTTTGGGTGTAATTTGTGGAGAAAGGTTCAAACTCTTGGACTAGCTGCATTATATAATACACCTATGATGTTACAATTAGTAGTGACAAAGCTTGCAGCATTAGCATTTTTAAATGAGACAGACATGATGCCTACGTTTTATGAGTACATTTCCCATTGAAGAGAAGTGTGTGTGTGTGTGTGTGTGTGTGTGTGTGTGTGTGTGTGTGTGTGTGTGTGTGTGTAATGCCCCAGGTGCTACATGGTGGTGGGTAGAGAATAAGGCTTAAACCCTGTACCTTGGGTACAAGTGGCAAGAGCCTGAATTCCCTACCCACCACCATTTGTAAAAATGTTGCAGGTTTTTCCCTCATACTTGTTCTGTTCCTCATAAAATATGTGGTTTCTGTATTTGTGTCCTTACAAAGCCAGTAGTGCATTGGTGCAGTGTTAGCATTGTTGCCTGACAGCTACATGTTCTCTGGTTTGATTCTTGGCTGGGGTGCCTTACCTTCTGTGTGGAATCTGTATGCCCTCCCTGTTTTTGTTTCCTCCCATCTTACAAAAACATGTGTCTGTCTGGAGTGTTTCTCCCTGGGCCTCTGCTAAAAATTAGCTTTTGTTCCAAGCAGACTTTCCTGGTTAACAAATGTTAAAAAAATGACACTCATTTGAATATCAGACTTCATATTCTTCAGAAAGTGCATGGTAGCACAAAAGGTTTTATTCTAGCAATTTTCTAAGTGTATAAGATGGATATTTGAAATGTATCCCTATCTTTGGGACTGTATTCCCCCCATTATTGGCTTCATCCAGGTTTTGTGCTAAGGTTGAGAGCTATGGTAAGAACTGAATTCACTGAATATGTTTGGGGGCTATATTCCCCCATTACTGGCTTTGTCCGGGTGTTTTTTGCTAAGTGGTTGACAGCTGTGCTATGGTGAGAACTGAATTCACTAAATAGTAGCCATTTAAGTTTCAGTCTTCCTCTTTCACAAAACAGCTGATTTGGCATACTGGTATGTTGCTCTGACTGTTTTGCACAGGTGTTGCTCTGACTGTTTTGCACAGGGTCTCCTGGGCTCAAGACATGGCAGTGAAATGTATGGTGGTAACGCATTATTTTATTCTAGCAACTTTCCAACATTATACAAGCAATGTTTAAAATGTGTCCCTGGTTTTTGGCCTTTTGTCCCCCCCCCCCAATAAATTTTGGCTTTTTCCAGATTTCTTGTGCTGCAAAGTTCAGAGATACAGCTGAGTGTCGAGTAGATTTTACAAGGAGCTGAGAGCTGCAGGGGAGCAAAATTTTAGTGCTGCTTATGCTTAGTCTGCTTGCATTGTTAATAGCACAACAGGTAGTGTACTTGCTTTTGATGCTGAAGGCTGTGGGTTCTACTCCCACAGTAGGTAGATGCATTCCTGATACTGTACTGTGTTGTAAAGAGGGTGGATGCTGCAGTCATTTTTGGCAAAGATACCTAGTAACTATGAACCTGTTATCAGTTTGCTATCCATTCCTATTGCGGTATTACTAGCTTATCATTTTTTTAATGCATGCAACAAAGGCAATTTATTCTTCAAGGGCAACCAGGCACTTTATTTGTAGATGAAACAATAACATATAAAGTTGTTTGCTAGCAGCAACCTCTTTATTAGTTACAGATTTCTTTAATGTGGATTTTACTACTTTAGAGATTGTGCATATTTACTGATACTGGTGGACTATAGAAGGTTGAGTAGACTTTTTATGATGGAAATGTTCTGAATTGGGCAGTTTTGTCATTGGCGTATGCATTTTGTTTCATTGTTTACTGGAGAAATATTCAAAACAATAAATTTAAAATGCCCTCTTAACAACTGTACTATATTGTACAAGGAATATAATGTAATACAGTCAGGAAGGTGTATCAAAGAGCATGTGTATGTTTCATGTTCAAGGAGCCTATGATTTTGAAAACAGCCCAGAGATAATCTTTATCTGCCACTGGCAAAATGTATTTTCTTTGAATGTGGGTTTCAATGCTGTTTCAATGCATGTGAGTTTCAAGGGCAGAGAAGTTTTAATGCTAAGTCTATTAACATTGTGAGACTGCATTGCTTTGTTTAACAGATATCTATTAGGGTTTGTGCTGTAAAATGCAAAATAAAACTTTCAAATGAAATCTAAATCATTGCAGAAGTAAAGCAGTATGCACATTACAGTGTTTATGGTAAATGGGGCAAAATAACCAAGGGATGGGACATTGGAATGGCTGCAGGGGGGTGGCTCTATTCGACCATGATTTTGTGAGGGGGGGTAGCAAACTCAGACAGCCCCGGTTGAACTATACCTCTCAGTTGTCCATATTTTTGCAGAATGAATAGATATTTGCTTCTTATTTTGGTTTGTTCCTCATACAATGAAGTCACTAAATGACAGACATGAGTTTCAGACATCATAACCTTCAGAAAAATGCATGCTAATGCAAGACCTGTTATTCTATCAACTGTCTTAAGTTTATACAAGAGCAATTTTAAGTAGTGTTTGTATGTTCCCCCAATATATTTGGCCTTGTCCAGATTTCCTGCATTAAGAGGTTGAGAGGTATCTGCAAATCTCTTTGTAGAATTAGGAATATCCAAACCTCTCCATTGTCCCCAATTTTGGATGTTTCTCTTCCCTAATAATCCTTCCTCAAAATGGCAATTCTGGAAGAAAATGTGATTGAAGTCTCCTAGAATAATGGTGTTGGCTTAATGCATAGGGACACCATATTAGTTAGGTAGGAGATATGGACTGATGGGGTACATAGAGGGGACCTATAGTTGGGTATGACACAGTAAGGAGTTTTGTTAATGCTAAGTTGGATGCAGAGGAATTCCATGTCATTATCTCACCTAGCAAGTCTGGAGATGAAATGTTCTTTAAGAATATGTAGACACCATCACCTTTTCATCTCGGGTGATCGGCCTGAACTTGTGGCAGGTATTGAAATCCTGCATTAAAGGAGTGCTGTCATCGATCTTGAACTAGGTCTCTGTGATGATGCATATATAGATGTTTTCCAGGGGAAGCAGTGCTTGTAAGGAATTAACTTTTTAGCTTAGGCTCTGAAAAGGAAATTGGTTATTTTCTAATTCATGTAGCTATAAAATTCAGTATAAAAACTGCAAAAGTTTCTGAATGCAAACACACTATTTATTAAAGCAGCATCATGGTAGGGAGTACTTCAGTACAGAGAGATTCAACTATATACATAGCCATGAGTTCCTTTATACCTCTCTGTCAAAAACAAACACACACCATGGTCACACAGAGTTTACAGTTGTAACTTTGAAAAAATCTATTTATGTATTTCTTGCACTAAGAAGTTGAGGTGTGTGTGCGTGTGTGACAGAGTCAGAGAGAGAGAGAAATGCCCTAGTTAGCTCTAACAGGTGGAATTTATTTTCAAGTGCATTTTCAAGGAATTGTGAGATTCAAGGGAAGCAAAGGTTACTGCTGCTCATGCTAAATCTGCTTAAAATGTGCAACTGTTTTGTTTAGCAAATGGTATCATTATTGTAGTATAGAATTTTAAAGCAGTGTTAGCACAGCAGGTAGCATACTTGCATCTTGATGCAAAGGAATGTAGGTTCTATTCATACAGCATGTACATTTGTATTGTAAGGGGGGTATGGTACTGCAGTTCTTAGTATGCCCTCCTTTGGATGAGACACCTAATAACTATGAACCTGTTTTTCAGCCTGCTACCCACTCCCTATTGCAATATACCAACTTACCATTTATTTTAATGTAGCACAGGCAATTTATTCTTCAAGGGCAACAGGCACTAAATTTGTAAATGAAACACTGAAATATAAAGTTTTTTTTCTAGCAACAACCTTTTAATTGGTTTCAGATCTCTTTAATGTGGAATTATTCAGATGACTTTTACTTCTGCAGAGATTCTGCATATTGATTGATATTGGTGGATTGTATGACAGAAGTTTGAGGGGCCCTTTATGGTTGAAATGTTCTGAATTGGGCAGGTTGTCATTATTGGTTCATATGATTTGTTTCATTGCTTAAAGGAAAAATGCCCAGAACTATAAATTTAAAACACACTCTAATAAGTGGTGCTGTATTATACAAGGGATATAATTCAATTATTATGTAGTATAATTAATACAGTCAGGAAGGTGAATCAAAGAACTTTTGCATGGTTCTAAAAATGTGTGCAAGGAGCCTATGATTTGGAAACAGGCCAAAGGTAAACTTACCCTGCCACTGGCCAGATGTATGTTCGTTGAATGTGGGTTTCGATGCTGTTTCAGTGAATGTGGGTTTCAAAGGTAGAGAAGTTTTAATGCTAAGTCTGTTTTGATTGTAAGACTATTGCTTTGTTTAGATTTAGTAAATGTCTATCAGTGTTTGTGCTACAAAATTTGAAATAAAAGTTGTAAATGAAATCCAGATATCTGTAATCATTGTAGAAGTAAAGCATAAAACAGTATGCACACTGAGAGATTTGAACAGTGTCTATGAGAAATGGGGAGAAATAGCCAAGTAATGGGACACTGGAATGGCTGCATGGGCGGGGGTGGGGCTGAGTGGGTGGGGGCAACAGAGGGGTGGGGCGTCATGGGCGGGGCTTGGGTTTGCACCCCCCCCCCTGCAAAAAATCCTGCGGGCTCCCTTGAATACAACACATATGTTAGAGCGCATTTTAAATTTATTGTTTGAACATTTTACCAGTAATCTGTACTGTAGGCAATGAAACAAAACACATGAACCAATAATGACAAAACTGCCCAATTCAGAACTTTTCTATCAGAAAAGTCTGCTTCCACACCCAGTCTAAATAGCATGACAGTAGTGTAAGCCATAGGCATCTTGCACAGCATCTCGCACTTATTTTCAATTTCATTTTTTTTGGTGGGGGGGGGACAAAAGGTCAAAAACCAGGGACACATTTTAAACATTGTATAATTTTGTAAAGTTGCTAGAATAAAATGTTGTGCTACCATCATGCATTTCACTGGCAGGTTTTGAACCCAGGACTCTATGCACTACATTCAGAACATACCACTATCCCACATCAGCAGCTGCTTGAAAAATAGGAAGACTGAGCCATCATTTAGCGAATTCATTTCTCACTTCTCAACATAGCTCTTAACCTCAACACAAAAAACATGGTCAAACAACAAAGCCAATAATGGAGGAATACAAATTCAGTTCTCACTCACCAACTTTTAGCACAAAAACAATAGGGGAATACAAATTGTGTGCTCACTTCTTATCATAGCTCTAAACTCTTAGTACAAAAAAAAAAATCTGGACAAAGCTCAGAACATAACTTCCAACTGTTAGAGAAAAAAATGTTCTCACTTCTCATCATAGCTCTCAACTCACTCAGAAATGGTGGCGGCTAGGGATAGTAGGCTCTTTTTACCCTGTACTAAAGGTACAGGGTTTGAGCCTGAATACCTCTAGCCACCAAGTGTATTATATGGGGGCATTTTCTCACACACACACACACACACACACACACACACACACACACACACACACACACACACACACACCTTCAATTAAGTAGAGAATTGCTGCCAGGCTGCATACACCATAAAAGCTGATAAGACACAGTGGTTTCAGCTTAACAGAATGCAAGCAAAGTCCATTTCTCTCACAAAGACCTTCAATTAGCTTAACAGATTTGCTGACAGTAAAATGCACACACCTTCAATTAAAGAATTGCTGCCAGACACTGCACAGATACCTTCAATGCACATTATAATACACATAGGTTTCAGCTTAACAGATTTGTTGCCAGACTGCCATGCTTTTGAGAAGTGCTGCCGTAAAGCAAAATAAAACAGCTACAGAGTGATTCTGCCATTTCTCTCACACATACCTTCATTTCAGCACACACTGATTAAGTAAAGTGCTGTTAGACTGCACACACCTTCAATGCTCATAAGACACGCAATGGATTAAACTTAGCAAAATGCAAGCAAAGTCCATTTCCCTCGCACATAACTTCAATTAATTAGCTTAACAGATTTGCTGCCAGTAAAACACACACACACCTTCAACTAACTAAAGAATTGTCAGCACCTTCAATGCACGTAAGACACAAAAGTTTTCACTAGCTTAACAGATTTGCTGCCAGACTGCTGTTTCAGCTTTAGAGAAGGACTGCTGTTAGCTGAACAGAGAATGCATTTGCAGGCAAAGTAAAACAGATGCAGAGACTCTTTACCAGTTTCTCACACTCACACATAACATTGCAAGCTGCAGTCAACTTCACACACACTTTCCTTACCTATCATTCTTGATTCCACTGTACAAAACCAGAGCTGCTGCCAATAATCCAAGTGCTGTTCCCGCTTGCATTTCCATCCGTTAGAAGAGTGCTATTCCCACTAACATTTGTAGCCAGGCTATCTGGAAATGATGTGTGAGCTCTGATCTCAATTCTGACTGGCTGGTAGCCCTGACGGAGCTGACGTCATCGCGCATGTGATGATGTCAGCTCCGACAGCGTGAAAATCAAAAAATAAAAAAAAAAACAAAGGGAAAAAATTAGAAATGAAGGGGTGCCACTCGGGAATCGTGGCACCCTTTCATTTGGACCCCAAAACTCGGTAAAAACCAAGTAAATCGGTATGGTTGGGAGGTATGACCACGACCAGTGAGGGCCATCATCTCACCAGACTGTCTATCCATGAGTTCAGTACATGAACAGATGACACCAGACAGTTCACGGAAGTTGTCACTTGCAGATGTGAGAGCAGCTCTCTGTAGCCTCAGGCGCTGTCTGGTGTAATGTTCCATACATGCTTGCACCACCATGACAGCCTGAAACATGCACCTGCTGGTACCAGCTGTGTCGAATCTGCCAGGGGCATGATGACCAGCGGCCTACCACGAGCACCCTGGGATATCTGCCTATGTGGTGCCCTGCCGGACATATGGCTATGCCTGCTGCAAACAAACACAGTAGGCATGGTTATCACACTTTCGTGTGTACTGCCACCAAATGCCAACTGTCCCTCCGCTATGGCCACTAGTGATGGGGTATGTATAGGCACTGAAACTGTGTGCTGGGTTGGGGTGGCTAAAAGGGGGATTTCAAATGATCACTGTTTCAGCCCCTGACAATCCCACCTGTGTCTCAACAGTACTGTCATCATCTTTGGTGTCTGTACGGATGTCAACATCAGATTGCATGCAGGAGGGACCCTGACCCACCTTGTCACCTGTGGGGGAAAACAATAAATGTACTTTAAGACCTGTACAGCATTGCATAACAGTACACACACACACACACACACACACACACACACACACACACACGCACACACACACACACACACACACACACACACACACACACACCACCACCACCACCACCTTAATACCTACTTATCCATGGCTTTACAGACACTCCCACGTATATTCCCATGTGTTCCCCATCCTGCATCACACTTGGTAACATACAGTCATTGGTACCACTCATTAAAGAATCAGTCCTCTAAATGCCTAGACAAGTGATCACAACACAAGACCTGTTACTCCATTACCTGCCTGACCTGAGTGGAGTGGTTTTACATGGCCTCACTGCTGTCATTCAGTGTTCAACCTCTGTATGTCCGGACATCATGAGCATGGCCCCTATATGTGGGGGCTACTATGTTCAATCCATAATATCATGCACTGGAGTGTCATGTGTATGTCTTGCTCAGTACATGCCAGATATGCTGTTCAACCAGCCTATCATGTGCCAACTGTAATATATGGATACACTCCCTGGTGTTGACTAGTAATTCCTCAATGCATCTGTAGTGCTGCATATGTGGGTTGTCAGTCACCTCTCTGCTGAATGCGATATTAAGGGCATACCTGGTGTCTACCTTCCCTCTCAATGCCTGTTCCATGCTACAGACCTTATTATGCTATCAGTTGTCCTGTGATTACATACATGACAAGTATTCCTGGTGTGTCATGTGGCAGTCCATGTCCATGTACTGCATGATCCCAAAGGGAGGTACTGCTGTATGAACAACCCCACAATCATACTTGTGCATACATGGACACCCACACAAACACACACATGCACACACGCATCCTACATACATCAACCTCCCTCCACTTCACCAGACTGACCCTACAGACAAACTAACCACCCACCAGGATGCACACACATGAATACAGGTGAGGTTGCACAATGATAGTACACACAGTCCTCCTATTACCCATCTGTCAGCATGCATAACATATGGTACACAACAGCATGCAGTGCAGCTATAGTCAATCCATGCTAGCAACAGTATACATGTGTATGATGCATGTGCTGTGTTACTAGGTGATGAGCCTTCCCCTGGATACCACTGCACCCATGAACACAGTATTGCTGTGCATCTGATCTGCACCCTGCCATGTACTGTGCACCACACCTCACAAGTGTACAACCCAGTGCTCAATGTGTAATACTGTGTCTGTTATGTCAGCTTTAATGCTCACAGCCCCTATGTTTTTCAGCAACACATACCTGGGATGATATGTGGACAGATGTTATTTGTGAATGCCTGATGTCTGATTCGCAGCTCTCAACATCAGTGGATCATGTATGACCAATCCAGTACTATTACATTGACAACTGTCAGAGCATACCATGGCTATGGGGAGTGTACACACCCTTATTGATATGACACACCCTTCCTTGATCTGTCATGGGACCACATCAGCACATATATTAACAGTACATGAGCCCGATATGTGACAGATGTCCTGTATTTTCACATGCAGTGTCTACGGAATGTGTTAGGTGTGTGGATGCTGACCGTGATGCATAAACTCCGTGTGGGCATATGTGTGCACACCCTTATCATGATGGTTTGTTGCACTTATGTGCACTACAGCAGTCACTACTCCTAGCAGGGATATACTAACATGGGCATATACATTTGCCAGTGTATGTTCAGTCTGCCCTACACATGTCCCCCTAATCTGCATGATTGCAAGGTCTACTCATGTGCACATCCCTTGCTACTCACACACTGCCATCACTATTGCTGTGGGGGTAGGGTTACGTCTGCCTCAGTTCCTGAACCTGACTATATATGCAGATACAACCATTCTTAGTATCCTTAGGATCCCTGCTGCAGTGCACTAGTGTGTCATGCTGACACTCTCCCAACTTCAGCCTTTTTGCAGATACTTGCCAAGTAAGACCTACACATGTGTGTCAGTTTGCAGTGTCCCATACACTGAACACCATATGTTACAGCCTAGTCCCAGCTGATAATGTGGACTACAGTAATATGTTATGCCATAGTGTAACTCTGCAACAGTTGTCATTGTCCTACAGGTTTATACACCGGTGTTGCACTGTATATGGGTGATGTTTCAAACATGTCCCTACTGTAGGCCATGTCTCCCACCATTATGTTACTCCCTGTGGACTCATTCCACAATGACAGGATGTTACTTATCTTGCAGGTGTCTAACATTCCCTTCCAATACCCCATCATGGTCACCACAGGGATGCCATGCATTTAACAGCAATAATACATGAACAAGTACTGCATGCATTCTGGATAGGTGTGTTAGATATGTGCATGGAATATACCATAGCCATTGCATGCCTGCTGTATTGGCAAGCATCAGATCAGCATAAACCATACTCACCAGCTACAGGCTACTGCCTTGGTGGTATACCAGAGGGACCTACATAAGAGGGTGAGAGATGCTAAATCAGTGGCCACACCTGTGGCATTGTTACAGGGTGGGTGCAGCATTACAATACATCAATAGTACATGTCCACAATACTACTACATATGCACATATGTTTATCTCTACTATGCAGCAGCAGACTATATATATGACATGTCAGACATCCCTGATCTACCTGTACAGATGCAGATGTATACACAACAGTGGTCAACTGATGTGTCCTGTGGCTTTACCTGCATGCTCCTCAGGCGGTTTGTGGGTAGCACCCACCTCCACAATGGAGTCCTGCAGTTGTTTGCAATGCAGATGGGCAGGTGCCATGAGGCTGGCTAGGAGGTCCTCCACACATGTTAGGGGTGGATGGATGGCATGAACCCCCCCTGTTGTGAGGTGATTCTCCCAGACTGCACCAGCATGCTGACGGGCATTGCAAAGCAGGTCAAAACAAAGATGCCGGACCTGCTCATAACTGCAGTTGTGCAGTCCGACATCATTGACCCTGTGGACTAGGTTGCTCCACAGGGCGGTCCGCTCTTGCTGATCAAGGGCAGCCTGGCCAAACAAGACAGGGTAGTGCTGGATTAGATGGTTTACCACAATGTCGTTCACAGCTGCTGAGTAAGCCAGAAGCCTTCCATGTGACATCTTGCCTGAAAGACATAAAGATGGACACAGGTGTGAGCAAGTCATGCAGCAAGGTTCCCACAGATCTTAATACACATTACTCTCACCCTCCACCATATCAGTGAAAACAAACTGTACACACAACTCAATAGGTATGGCTATAGCTTACCTACCAGTGAAGCAGATATTGTATTGTACCACACTTTGTGAAATGTGTTTGTAGCCATGTTCCCTGTGTGGACACTATCATTGCTGGCCTGTTACAGACTGTTCACCTGCATGACATTGTCAGGGCCACTATGGCCCCATTTATGCCTGTGGTATGCTTGCTATGTGGTTGCTGCACATCTGACATTCTGTGTTATTGGGGATATCTGTGCATACTGTTGGACATGTTCCAGGACTGTGTAGACTATTACTACCCACATATGTTCTTTAACAATGACACAATAGCATGTTTATGTACTACTGGCCAGCAGAACCACCTCTCCATACCCATTTGCCCATGTTACCAGACCACATCACATGTGGGACCCACCCTGGTGCTTCCTCATTACTGGTCCAGCAATACCTTCAGGTGGAACCAACTCAGGGGCACACACAGACATGATCTAGTCCCCTGAGGTCTGGTTCAGGGTCTGTTCCATAACGGGCTCCACAGACACATGTGGGATGAACTACATCACCTTCGGGGACCCAGTACACATTCACAGGGTCCAGATGCTCCTCCTGCTCAATCTCCAGGCCAGGCACCTTTGGGATGTGGACTGCTGTTGTGAGTAGAAGTGGGTGGGAGGCTTGTTCCCATTGTGTCCATATTGGGGCCCATGGGGCTTCCACATCACAGACCACACACACCATCCAGGGTGTTTACTCACCACATGTGTGAAATACCACCCCTGTAGGCTGTCCTCTATATCTACCAACCCTGACCACCTCCACAACTATATCTGCCATACTTCCCCATATTCCCATTTCATACTTCACAGACAAGGGTAATGTGGTCCCAACAAGGGGATTCACATGTGACATACACTTCCATGTTGCACACAATGACAGCTGTAGATATCTGTGGGTATTGCTATATGTGCTGTTCCATCGCACATAGCATGCAGCACTGTGGTGGTAATATAGGGGGCATGTATTTACATACACATATGTTTGTGTGTGTGTTTGTATATATGTAGACATGCACATATATGTATCTATCTATATATGTGTAGATATATATAATGTTGTCTATATGTGTTTATATATATGTCTACACATAGGTATCTGTATATTTGTGGACATACATGTAGATATATATATATATATGTATATATATATATATATATATATATATATATATATATTTCACACAGACACATTCATATATATATATATATATATATATATATATATATATATATATATATATATATATATATATATATATATATATATATATATATATATATATATATATAAAACCTATATATACATATATATACATATATATTACATATGTGTATATATATACATATATATATATATATATATATATATGTACACATATGCATACTTATATATGGGGTACATTCAGACATCTGGTCTACAATCTCACAACACCTTTCTGCACAGCTGCACTGTTCTGCCTTGCTACAACACAGACAGGTACCACATACGGACACAGCCTGACATTAGGGGGGTATATGTAGGACCAGATTGCAGGTAACCCTATTACACACCTATGGCATTCCTGAATGCTACAATACAGGTTAACCTGAGTATCCTGCAAGATGTGGGCTGTGGAACGCATGTGTCCATCATTATGGCATTACTTCCAGCACCAGCTACTGGCCACAGTAATATACATACTTCCGATTACATAACACACACTATGATGGCTTACATCTTATCAGTCAGTGCTGCTCTGCACAGTTGACAGGTATGGCCCACTACTCACAGGGACAGACTCTATTGTCCTTAGCAGTTGTTCGGCTGAACATCATTACAACAACAACTGATGGCACATATAAATAATTCCACATAATCTATCCCATTAGTATGGACCAAGTACTGCAGTCAATTACATGCATATATACTTCACATGCCAGTCGTGGGAATGATGTCGCTTCTGGATAGTTTGCTGGATTTTTTTTTTTGTGTTTGTTTTTGCCTTTCAATCACTCTCTCTCTCTCTCTTGGTCTCCCTCCAGTAAATGGATTGAGCTGCTTAGAATAGATTACAGCATGGCTTTTGTAGGTGATTCACATAACCAAGTGATGGCCTCTGCACCAATCAGTGCCCTTCACTTGCTACCTGCATGCAGCATGCTGTGTAGTACTTCCAGTTACCACTGTCATGGCAACCAACTACTATAAATCCCTACATCATGTGGGAGTGGTCCATTTACCTTTCCTGTATGGTAGACATCCTTCCTGTGTATGGGCAGCAGTGTTACAGACAGCAGGTAGCAATACGTCTTACAAGAGAAACTGCACACTCAAGCCAGCTACATATTTGTAGGAGGTTCCAGAACTACAGACAGAGTGTGAGTGGTTTTGTATGCATTGTATAGCACCAGTGTTACAGAGTTTGTGTGTACATACTAGTTTAACTTGGAATGCAGTCTGTCTGCATAGCTCTCAACTGTGGGCCTATCCACTTGATGGCCAGAGGTGTGCCTATTATGTTTTTTCTGTCCACCACACAGGTCTTGTGTCAGATATATCACTGGCAGTGTGTGTGTTGAGTGCTATCAGTACATGGCTACATCCATGTCTGTTTCTAACTTCATATTCCTGACTAAGGGTATGTTGCAGACTATCCTGTAACACCAGCGACTTGCTTAGCATATGACAGCAGTATTTCACATATTGGCGTTTGTTCCAGCCTCTGTCCTCCACCTACATACCAGGCTTTGTACATATGACATGCTGTCAGGGGTTGTTATGTAGTGGGCTGTGAGTATGTCATGCTGCCATTCCTGCCATCAGTCCACTGCTGTTGTGGCTCCCACACATGTTGTGAGGTTGGGTCCATATATGTGTGGGCTTCATCTACACAATATATGTGTGCCCTTATGCACTCCAGAGGCCAGTGTATGTAACAGTAGTATATGGCCCTGTATTATTCAGTCTATGGGGGGGATGCACCATAACTAACCTTGGCTGTTACAACATGTGGGGGTATCAGAGGTAAGCTGCCTTAAGGTATCTAGAGGTACATTACCATACAATTCACCTTGTTTAAATGCAGACCTACTGCTTCCTGCCATATAGACTTTTCTGTTTGTCAGTGTGATTGTGATGGTGTCAGGTATATGCCTTGTTATGTAAGAGATACATCTCATTGTGTCAACTGAGGTCTTTACCCCCTAGGGATTGTGTACAGAGTGCAGTTAGAGGCTGCTGGACTATACATCTGGATTACTTAGTGTTGATTGATTGTTATCCTGTGGCCCAGTCTGTCTTTACTATTGTATTACTTGAAGGCCTCAGCCTGAACAGCAACATATGTAAACCTTTCCAGACTTCTGTATTAATAAAACTGTTTCACAGTTGCATTACTCTGTTTATATGTATGTCAGAGTCTAAACAGCTATATGACATGGCATATACAACTGTAATAGTACACAAATAAAGCTTTCCCATGTTTGCAAACCTGTGTGTGGTGTTATATCCTTTTACCTCTCTGTGGGTATATGTTGGAGGTAACAATTGTCATTTGTATGGGTGACTAATACAGTGCTCAGTTGGTAAGGAGGCAACTGTAGGCATAGTGGCTGTTCTGTATTGTGTGCACCTTCTGCATATGTATCTTCCTATACATATCTCTGTGTGTGTATGTGTAGTTACATATATATCTCTATCTCTCTCTCTCTCTCTCTCTCTCTCTCTCTCTCTCTATATATATATATATATATATATATATATATATGTGTGTGTGTATGTATATATGTATATATATATATATATATATATATATATATATATATATATGTGTGTGTGTGTGTGTGTGTGTGTGTGTATCAGCATATATGTGCCTGTGTATATGTATCTTAGGAATGTTGATTGCTTCCACATTGTGCATTCCCTATGGTAGCCAGACTGTACCGCATGGTATGTTACTGATACCAGCCTGACATCATACAGGTGGGATGGAGTACTGTTAACATCTTGTGCCCATGTTGTGTCAGGTCCTGGTTATGGGATTTGCAACAGTTGGTATTGTATTGTATTGCAGGGCAGATGTGTTTGGCTGTGGGGGGGGGTATCTATACATATAAGATGTATGTTGTTTGGGCCCCCTCACCCCCATTAACGGTGCACGTGGACATATATGTTTTTGTTATGTTCTCTTTTATATCTATAGATATATGTCTGTATATACCTATATATATATATATATATATATATATATATATATATATATATATATACATACATATGTATATTTATGCTTACATAGATATATTGCTGTGTATATATATATATATATATATATATATATATATATATATATATATATATATATATATATAGAGACATATAGATGTACACTACCCTATTGCCTTAGTTTGGACAGTGATATGGCTGTCGACAACTATATACATGGACTAGTTTTACCTGCAGTATACACCTCGTACCTGGTATACCTGTGGAGGAATTCTTTGTTAACACTAACTGTTTCTACACATACCTCCCAGATTCCAGGTTGATGTTATGCACATACCTGTCCATCTCTTTTTGCACAGACTCTGGTCATATCTTGACCACATTCAGGTGAACCAAGACATATGTAGACTATTGCCCTCTTCAACCTTTAGTGACTTACAACACTCATACAGTATTTCCTAGACAGTTATATTATGTAGCAGAGTGTGACAGTGATCAGTTGATACCTTATTATTCAGAGCAACTGAAACACTCACAATGCCATACAATACCAGAGTAAACAGTACTACTACAGGGTATCAAGCTTTTATTTCTAGGCACAGTGTTCGTATCTGAACGACCTGTGGGAGCAATGTTTGTTAGCACTACCTGCATGTTGCCACACAAAGTACCAGATTTCACATTAGTATTATGCACTTACATCTCACTCTGTTACTGTACACACTCTGGTCACAGCTTGACAACATGGGGGTGCAGATGGGACATACTTGGCCTAATACTCTTATAACATTTTGGGGAGTTGCTAGTGTGATAGGTTTGTTTTTATAGATGTGTGACATTCAGTTGTATTTCCTGTCTGCTGCCTAAACATCTGGGATCACTCCACTGATTTCCCAGGGGGACTGGGTGACAGGCAGCAGATATGGGCCCATATACTTGACATTCTGGACATATCTGTACAGTTGTGGGGCATAATTCTGTATGCAGCCTACTTCCACTCCCAGGATTCAGACCATGGCTGTGTCTGCTAACACTAAAATACTGTCCATCGCAGTTGTGTGTGCTATATGGATATTGCTGTATATCTCTTATCTGATTTCTGTGTATAATTCTCCTGTGGTTTTACATTCTGACCTTGTATTACATCACTCTTATACAGGATTTCCTAGACAATTATATTATGTAGCAGTGTGTGGGTGACAGTGATGAGTAATATCTTATTATTCAGAGCAAGTGCAACACTAACAATGCCATACAATACCAAAGTAAACAGTACCAGTACAAGGTATCACTTTTTTATTTCTGGGCACAGTGTTCGTATATGATGGACCTGTGGGGGCAATGTTTGTTAGCACTACCTGACTGTTGCCACATAAAAGTACCAGTTTTAGATAAGTATTATGCCCTTACATCTCACTCTATTACTGTACACACTCTGGTCACAGCTTGACAACATGGGGATGTAGATGGGACATACTTGGCTTATTACTCTCATAACAGTTTCAGGAGTTGCTAACGTGACAGGTTTATTCTTATAGATATGCGACGATCAGTTGTATTTCTTGTTTGCAGCCGATATGTCTGGGATCATCCCACTGATTTCCCAGGGGAAGACAGTGACAGGCAGCAGATATGGGCCAGTTTACTGGACATTCTGGACATATTTGTACAGTTGTGGGGTATGATTCTGTATGCAGACTACTACCACTCTCAGGATTTGAGCCATGGCTGTGTGCTAAAAATACAACAGTTGACGTCTCAGTTGTGTGTACTATTTGGATTTTGTTGTCTTTCTTTTCACTGTTTTCTATGTCTCTCCCAGTTGTACTAGCTGACCTCTGGGGATTACACCAGTCATATACAGACATTCCTACACATTTTTAATTTATGTTGCACAGTGTGGGTAACAGTGTTTAATACAACAGTACTGTTAAGTGATTGCAAATCTACATTACCATATGATACCAGAGTAAACACATGCAGTACAGCAGTTAGACCTTCATTGTCAGGCTATTATGCTTCTATTTACATACAACCTATATGAGACTCTTCATGCCATATTCTCTGGTGTATGCAGTACTTGCCTTAAACAATACAGGTTTTATACAGGCAATTGACTTACTAATACAGTTAGATTTATTTCCTATGACAGTACATGCAAGAGTATTACTGATCTGCCTCGTGTCGCAACCTCTCCAAGCAACAGCCATGGGCCTCCCGGTTCTCAGCCCACTCACTTGCCGCTGTGAAGGACATAAGAGGAATATTTAGCCATACCTATCCATAATATACATGACCTGGCAATTATTAAACA
The DNA here is from genome assembly GCF_019279795.1 of Protopterus annectens. Classification (NCBI taxonomy): domain Eukaryota; kingdom Metazoa; phylum Chordata; order Ceratodontiformes; family Protopteridae; genus Protopterus; species Protopterus annectens. Next base: position 744,565,179 of record NC_056737.1, on the reverse strand, counting down.
GGTAGTGGAATGAAACTTGCACACTACTGGGATCTGCCCTGTCCTCTTAGCCTTTTGGATCCTCTGATCCAAGAGATCCCCCTTTCACTGCTTCAGGTCATCATAGTGATGCCTGACCTGCTTACCAGTTTGGAGTATGCCAGTGGCAACTGGTGAGGTCACGGGTGAGATGGTCCCAGGCTTCCGCTTTATATTGTGAACCCTGGTACTGGCCCTGCAGCAGTCTCTGCTCATGATCTTTGACAAGGAGTCCTGCCATGACTCTGGACTCCTGGATGCCCCAGCGCTGCACCCAAAATGCACTCCCTCTCCCATTCCAGACAAGGAGCCTGCGAGGGGAAGCTACAACCAGTTATGAGATGTATTCCCACCTATTGGGTTTAAATAGGGCCGATTTCCCGCACTTTGCCGTGATTGGATGGTTTTGAAAAGGCTAAGCTATAGGCAAATCTGCTTACCAAGGTTGGCATTGTTTAAAGGGGTATACTACTGGGCAAATTGAGTTAGCTGGCCTACACATTGCTTACACCTACTAAGCTGGCCTGTGCAATGCTTAGCATTGCTTAATATTTACTTTGCATTATATTTGCTCTTTGGCATTGATTTATTATTCATTACATGTTATATACAAGTCTGGTATCCATGATTCATGTGTACGTACATTGTATGGGGTCCTTGTGTTTGATAGGGGACTTCCACTCCATTACAATTACACCTCACATCTGTGTGTACTTCAGTACTCTAATTCACATATTTATGTTATGTAGTAGGTTATAGAACATATGACTGTATACAGATTCCTTTCACATGTTCAGTTTGATTTTCTTATAGTAAGGATTTGTTTGGTGATACCTCAATCTTATGTACTGCTGTGATGGCTTAGTGGATAACTACTGTGACTACAGTGTGTAGGGTCCTGAGTTCAAGACCTGCAAAGGTTGTTTATTTCGTTGCTGGGCAGAACAGCGGCTGTTGGATACAAAGTGATTAAGGCACTTTTAAGCACTTGTAAGCGGGTTTGCATGAGGGTAAGCAAGGCTAACTTCCGGTTAAATATGCTTACAGAGAGTTAGCTTCAATATTGCTTAACCTGTGTGCGCCTTGCTTACCCCCATGCAAACGGGCTTAAACCTGCTTACTAGTGCTTACATATGCTGACTCCCGCTTACTACTGCTTGATAGTGTTTACACTTGCTTACTAGTGCTTACTCCCACTTATCACTGCAGTAAGTTAGACAGTAATGTCTAATGGTTCTTGGAAAGGTGGGGGATTTGGAAGCTGCATAGAGTTATCATTCATTACACATTTTACCTTCCATTTGTACCCCTGATTCCTGTGTACATATACTGTATGGGGCACATGTATTATCTGTGGACTTTGCAACGTGGTGACACTGACACCTCACATCTGCATTTAATGCAGTACTCCAGTTCACAAATATTTATTTGGTAGGTTATGCAACTAAAATATTGGTCATAAAGTGATTTGACATGGAAAATGGACTGTAAGGCAGTGGGACTCGAACCAGGAATGTCTGCTCGTAAGGCGAATGCGCTGCCCACTACACTATTGCAGTACTGCTTCGTTTGCATATATCTTGCTTTTTACCCTGTTCTGCCATTTAGGCTGCATTAACCGTAGCTAAGCGATGGGCAAACCCACGCACCTATGGTTAAATTTAATCTGTTTCATTAAAATAAATCCTTATACGTGTTGTTTTAACTATTGCTCTTCTACACTTGGGGGGATGTTGCTGCGGGTATGCATACACCTATGAGCGGTCTCACTCATTCTTTTCTGACTTGTCTGCTGTTCTTCATTGCATGGGTGTGTATATTCAGAGAGCTCTGCTCTCAGACACCCCCCCCTACACTCTTACACATTCCGTGTAAGATTAGGAGCTCAGGCAGTGTGCCTTCATTAATATGCATGGCATGCTGCCGTCCTGCTCCTAAATGGCTGCTTCTATGCAGGACTAAGCTAGTCCTGCACAGAAGGATAGTGAATCCGGGGGACTGTTGACAAATAAAATATGCTGATGATTGTAAGACAGAATTTATACAAGTCTGAAATGGGATCCCATACAAGGACATGGATTTCTTCAACAATTTTCAAATTGGGCTAAGGAGGTTAATGTAAGTGTGAAATAACATATTTTGGAAAGTCTATACCTATACCTATCTTACTTTAAGAATAAAACTATCTTACATATGACTAACAATTGCAAGGATTTAGAAATACTCATTTAATTTAATTTTACATTTTTACCTCACATAAATAACATTAAGAAACATGCTTTTTGTCTTATGGGCTGTATGTTTAAATCACTCTCTTTAAGAGATAAAGTGAGTTTAATACATATATATATATATATATATATATATATATATATATATATATATATATATACATAAAGTGAGTTTAATATATATATATATATATATATATATATATATATATATATGTATATATATATATAGCCACGGGGGATGCACAAGCCAGTGCATTTCTTTGTGCCGGTCCCAAGCCTGGATAAATGGGGAGGATTGTGTCAAATTAATGGGGAGGATTGCATAAAACTTCGCCAACTTATTCATGTGAACAGCAGTAAATATTTACATATTGGATCGGTCGAGGCCCAGGTTAATAACGACCTCCATCAGTACTGTTAGTCAACAGGGTGCTGGCGGAAATTGGGCTACTGTTGGCCGAAGGAGGAGAAGAGGCAGAAGGCATGGTCTAAGGCAGGAAAAGAGGAAAAAGGCTAGGACTGTGGTAGTGAGGGTCGGAACTTTGAATGTTGGCAGTATGACTGGTATAGGGAGAGAGCTAGCCGATATGATGGACAGAAGGAAGGTTGGTATATTGTGTGTGCAACAGGCCAGATGGAAGGGAAGTAAGGCTAGGAGTATCAGAGGTGGGTTCAAATTGTTTTATCATGGTGTGGATGGGATGAGAAATGGCGTAGGAGTTATCCTAAAGGAACAGTATGCTAAGAGTGTTTTGGAGGTGAAAAGAGTGTCGGATAGAGTGATGTTTATGAAGCTGGAAATTGATGGTGTAATGATGAATGTTGTTAGTGCATATGCTCAACAAATTGGGTGTGCGATGGATGAGAAAGAAAAATTTTGGAGTGAGTTGGATGAAGTGGTGATGACTGTACCCAAGGGTGAGAGAGTGGTGATTGGAGCAGATTTCAATGGGCATGTTGGTGAAGGGAACAGAGGGGATGAGGAAGTGATGGGTAGGTATGGTGTTAAACAAAGGAATGCAGAAGGTCAGATGGTAGTGGATTTTGCGAAAAGGATGGACATGGCTGTGGTGAATACATATTTTAACAAGAGGGAGGAGCATAGGGTGACATACAAGAGTGGAGGAAGATGCACACAGGTGGATTATATCTTATGTAGGAGGGCCAGTTTGAAGGAGATTGGAGACTGTAAAGTGGTGACCGGGAAAAGTGTAGTTAGGCAGCATAGGATGGTGGTTTGTAGGATGACTTTGGTGATCAAGAAAAGGAGGAGGAGTGTGAGGGCAGCACCAAGGATCAAATGGTGGAAATTGAAAAAGGGTAATTGTGAGGTGGAGTTCAGGGATGAGTTAAGACAGGCACTGGGTGGCAGTGAAGAGTTACCAAATAGCTGGGTAACTACAGCAGAGCTAGTAAGGGAGACGGCTAGAAATGTGCTTGCTATGACATCTGGGCAGAGGAAGGACGACAAGGAAACATGGTGGTGGATTGAGGAAGTACAAGAAAGTATACATAGAAAGAGGTTGACAAAGAAGAAGTGGGATTGTTAGAGAGATGAAGAAAGTAGACAGGAGTATAAGATGATGAGGTGCATGGCAAAGGGAGAGGTGGCAAAGGCTAAGGATAAGGCATATGAAGAGTTGTATGAAAGGTTGGACACTAAGGAGGGGAAAAAGGACCTATACCAATTGGCTAAACAGAGGGACTGAGCTAGGAAAGATGTGCAGCAGGTAAAGGTGATAAAGGATAATGAGGGAAACATACTCACAAGCGAGGAGAGTGTGTTGAGCAGATGGAAAGAGTACTTTGAGGGGTTGATGAATGAAGAGAATGAGAGGGAGAGAAGGTTGGATGCTGTGGGGATAGTGAATCATGAAGTGCAATGGCTTAGCAAGGAGGAAGTAAGGATAGCTATGAAGAGGATGAAGAATGGAAAGGCTGTTGGCCCAGATGACATACATGTGGAAGCATGGAGGTGTTTAGGTGAAATGGCAGTGGAGTTTTTAACCAGATTGTTTAATGAAATCTTGGAAAGTGAGAGGATGCCTGAGCAATGGAGAAAAAGTGTTTTGGTACCGATGTTTAAGAATAAGGGTGATGTGCAGAGCTGTAGTAACTACAGAGGGATTAAACTGATCAGTCACAGCATGAAGTTATGGGAAAGAGTAGTGGAAGCTAGGTTAAGAAGGGACATGATGATTAGTGATCAGCAGTAAGGTTTCATGCCGGGAAAGAGCACTACATATGTGATGCTTGCTCTGAGAGTGTTGATGGAGAAGTACAGAGAAGGTCAGATTGAGTTGCATTGTGTTTTTGTAGATTTAGAGAAAGCATATGACAGGGTGCCTAGAGAGGAGTTGTGGTATTGTATGAGGAAGTCGGGAGTGTCAGAGAAGTATGTAAGAGTGGTACAGGATATGTACGAGGGTAGTATGACAGCGGTGTCTGCTGTGGGAGTGACGGATGCATTTAAGGTGGAGTTGGGATTACATCAAGGATCAGCTCTGAGCCCTTTCTTATTTGCAGTGATGATGGACAGGTTGACAGATGAGATCAGGTAGGAGTCCCCGTGGACTACGATGTTTGAAAATGAGATTGTGATCTGTACAGAGAGTAGGGAACAGGTGGAGGAGACCCTGGAGAGATGCAGATAAGCCCTAGAGAGAAGAGGAATGAAGGTCAACAGGACTAAGACAGAATATATGTGTGAGAATGAGAGGGAGGATAGAGGAATGGTGAGGATGCAAGGTGTAGAGGTGGCGAAGGTGGATGAGTTTAAATACTTGGGATCAATAGTTCAGGGTAATGGGGAGTGTGGAAGAGATGTGAAGAAGAGAGTACAGGCAGGATGGAGTGGGTGGAAAAGAGTGTCAGGAGTGATTTGTGATAGACGAGTACCAGTAAGAGTCTACAAGAGGGTAGTGAGACCAGCTATGTTATATGGGATGGAGACAGTGGCATGGACAAAAAGGCAGGAGTTAGAGATGGATGTGGCAGACTTAAAGATGATATGATTTGCACTGGGTGTGACAAGGGTGGACAGGATCAGGAATAAGTATATTAGAGGGTCAGCCCAGGTTGGAAGGTTTAGAGACAAAGCCAGAGAGGCAAGATTACGTTGGTTTGGACATGTGCTGAGAAGGGATGCTGAGTATATTTGGAAAATGATGTTAAGGATCAAGCTGTCAGGTAACAGGAAAAGAGGAAGGCCTAAGATAAGGTTTATGGATGTGGTGAGAGGGGACATGCAGGTGGTTGGTGTGACAGAGCAAGATGCAGAGGACAGGAAGAAATGGAAACAGATGAACCACTGTGGCGACCCCTAATGGGAAAAGCCAAATGAAGATGATGATGATATATATATATATATATATATATATATATATATATATATATATATATATATATATATATATATATATATATAAAATACACATTCGTCCAGTACTGGAATATAGTAGCATGTTTTGTTTATTTTATAAAAGCAACTTTCTTTACTTGAGAAAGTTCAGAGGAAATTTACAAAAATAATTCAGTTTGCCATTTTTTTCTTTATAAGATAAATGTTAATGTTTAAATTTATATTCACTTTATTACAGATTTACTAAGGTAAAGCAATTAGTGCTTATAAAATCTTCAGTAGTGAAATATTAAGGGTTCTTTACAATATTTCAGTTTCTTAACAGTTTAAGGGGACATATCAAGTTATCCTCCAGTACTGCTGGTCTTAAATCTAATTTCAACTGATGGATGGGTAAGAAAGTCTTTACTATTGAGCATAATAAGTCACTGTTCCTGGATGGCCTTCTGGCTTGAACACTAACCCATGAGAAACATGAAAATTAAAACTGAAAATAAAAAAAGTGCTTGTAAAACAAAGGATAATATGAGAACAATCTTGCTAATACAACTAAGAATACCTATGGAAATATCATTAGTCAATCAGTTGTTGTATTTGCTGCTGATGTTGCTCTTGAAGATGAGTGTTTAGAATAAACATTTTCTCTTTTTTACAGGAATCAAGACCTATTTCTAAACAGAAATGAAGCAGCCATTTCAACTGGCTAAGAAACAGCAAAAGATTAATTCATTCTAGGGCAGAAAACCAGGCAAAAAGACTCCAAGAATCATGGAAGCTGTGAATGACCAGCTGAGGAATTGATGGAAGAACAGATGCCAGTTTCCAAAATGATGGAGAGTGAGTATACACCAGTGACCAAACTACCTGATACAAATTGAACAGAGCTTTCCAACTGGAAAAAGAAGAGTGACACCTGGAGCCAAGCGGGGCTGTGACTCAAAGATAATATTTGATAATTCTCAGAAGAATGTTGATTTAAGCAATAAGACAATATCAGGATGTAAGATATTTAATGTTTCTAATAAGGAACTGAATTCAACAGAGCTATCTTTGCTGAAGCATGTTTTTACTTTATTCCCCCAAGTCACAAGGCTAATGCAGTCAATATTATTAAAACCTTAGAGATGTACATGAGACAAATGAATTTAAATTTTCTATTCTCTCATAATACAGAGAGAGTATAGGACATTACTGACAATGAATATTCAAAACTAAGTTTGTTGAATCAAGTTTTACACATGGTGTTAAATTCATTGAAAAGGTATACCAATGTAACTTTTGGAATTATTATGAAATTTGAAAAAAATTAAATAAGTATTTTAATTTATCCAAGAATGAATGTAATGTCTTGGAAATGATGAAATGTGTTACTAACTAAAGATTTATGAATGGTGCTAAGAGAGGTAGTATTGTAGTAATGGATAATGAGGACTATGTGTTGCATATGTTAGGTTTATTAAAAAGTGATGATGGCTTTATTGATGTAGTAACTTCTAATATTTCCAACAGTTATAGTAAGACTGGCAATGAGTTGTCTTAGCTGCTTGTGAAGGATGTTATTATTGAATAGATATATGACTACTGCAGAGTGATTAACTTTGTATTGGGATACATACAATCCAGACTGACATTTGTTTTTTTTTTTATTCTTTTTGATTGCATTATTTCAACCATTGGTTCTAAGGCTAAACTAACTCTAACTTCCTTAACTCATGATCACTTTTATCACATTCAAAGTCCCATTTTTTCCTTACTTACCAGGGATCTATCCCTTGATAACTACTTTCAGATCACTATGTGACATTTCTAACCTATGAACAAATTCTACTCTATACTACTGTTCTCAACCGACAAACATATAAATATGCATTATATATTGTATATATGTTGCAGTTTAACTGTTCTTAGTTTGCTATTTAATACTTACAAGTTGTTACTGCACCTTTTTGCTACTGTGTATTGTATTTTTAACTTTGAATTATCTAGCTTTTCTTTGTACTATGTAGTCTGAATTATGTAGTTTATACTTTGTACTATGGAGCTTTTCTCCCCGGGCCTCCACTGAAAACGGGCTCTTTGAGCCCAGTGGACGTCCCCGGTCACCAAACTGGAAATAAATAAATAAATAAATAAATACATAAACTCCATTTCTTATATTCAGGAAGATATTACACAAATTGTTATTATGTTTCCTTTGTGGGAGGTGGGGACTATTGCTTTTATTGATATGTAGGGCAGTGCTATTATTTTTCCACTGACATTTGTTTTTTTTAACATTGAACATAATTTTTATAAAAAAAAATTCCAAAGGAAAATTGTAGCCAACAAATTATATTGGTTAAGCCTGACTAGTTATCAAATTTAGTAATTTAAAAAATGAAGGATTTGATAGTTTTAGTTTTAAAAATATTTTCTGGATTTTTAAATTAGCAGTAGCCATGCAGGTCAGTGTAGCTCCAACATTTGCTAATTTTTTCATGACAACGCAGGAAGAACAATGTGTGTATAATCTGAATTTAGGCAGAATATTATGACTTTTTCACTTTATTGATGATATTTTTGATATGGTATGCCGAAGATGTTGAATTGGAATCTTTCAACAGATTTCAGATATAGTCATGGGGCCACTGTAGCCCCATATAATGTAAATAATAATGCTACTATTATTTGGAATTTACAGCTATATATTGGAACACCAAGAATTAGTTTTTGCATGTGGAAATTAATAAGAATATCAAGATAGGTTATATTGCTACTGATGTGCTTGGGATAACATGTTATAATAGTATGCATTTTAAGAATTTTGATAGCCAGAAAAATGATTAAAGTTAAATAAACAGAGGAGTGAGTATAACTGGACTTAGGGTACATGAGGAGCCAAACAAATTGACACAGATACTGTTAATGATAGCAAAAGGAACAACAATACAACAGTAAAACAATATGCAGAAACAGTTTTTCTGTGCAGAGCCCAACATTAATGAAATTTTAGACCCAGTCCAGCTTTTCTGCACTGAATACAACAACAAGGACATTTCTGGCAAATCTGCAAGGTTATCTGGTACCCTATGTAGTTCCCCAAGCTGTCACTCCCTGTCAACTCAAAGTTGAAGACCATCCTGTAAAGCTATTCTGCTTTGAATCTGTAGTAAACTGCTTGCTATATATGTAACAAGTGACATGCTGCAGTTACAGTACCACATACTAACCATTTCAGTGATTCAACTATGACCACAAATGCAGTATCAGCATTAATTTCTGAATTTCCATACTGTAATAATACACCATCTGTACCTGCTGATTGCAGCACAAACACCATGTGTTTGGGACAGCCACCACTTTGACTCACTCTAGTTATGTTTCTGATTTCTCCCCCAAATATATAAACATGGTATTAACTGTCCATGACCATTCTGACTGCAAACTCATAAGTGCAATTAATATAGACTTTGCAACAAATGCTATGATAAGCAGGTAAATAGTACACAATGATAGCCCGTACCATTTCAAAGTGATTAATTATAGCGATGGGTGTTTTAGCATCTACAGTCTTACAACACCAACTAGGGAGTATAAAAGTCACTTCTTATGTCTGAGCAGGTCTCAGGTAGTGTTTGTCATGCATGTTCTATCATGCAGTCCATCATATTCACATGCATAATATCCAGCCTGGCAGGCTAAATAGGTTTATCTGTTGGCACAGGATTAATCTGTTGCAATGCACATTATTATCAAGCAACCTACACTTGAGGTGTCTGCTGTTATGGTTATACTGCATAAACAAGTGGATAGTACCAGAAAAATGATGCATTTGCAAAGCAATGATTCTCACACTAATTAAGACTGTCCTTATGCTGCAGATTCCAAATAGGCATCACACTACATGGATGGACTTAACCAATAAGTGTGTGTGTGTGTGTGTGTGTGTGTGTGTGTGTGTGTGTGTGTGTGTGTGTGTGTGTGTGTGTGTGTGTGTGTGTGTGTGTGTGTGTGTGTGAGACAGCCTTCACTGTGACTGAGCAAGTGCATGTACTCAAATGGAAGATGGCATAGTGGCCTCCTTGATGACAAAGGACACACATTTCCTAATAATGGCATGGGTTAGGACCTATGTTATATGCTGTCATTGCTAGAATGCCACAGAGGGCACATATATCCCCATGTCTGCCTGAATGATGGTCCCACCAAATGGCTATTGTCCCCCATACTGAGGATACAGAGGAATGAGCCACTTCAAGTCCAACTGGAAGAGGCTGGATGATCTGCAGACACAAGGGCAAAAAACATAAAAGGTTAGCAACTTGAGAGTGTAATTTTATTTGGTAGTAATACACTTTCCCAAGGATTCAGGAAGCTGTTTTTTCCATGCAGGAACAGTATAAGAGCTCCTGCATGGAAAATGGCCACCAAGCGATTCAGGATAGTGCTGTTTTCACATGCACGAGCGGTCCTACACTGTTCTAGCACGGAAAAACGGCAAATATCCAAATCACCTCATTTACTGTTGAAAAACATGCAAATGAGGTGATTTTGCGATTCACCAAGCTGGAAGGTCTCTGTGCTAGAACAGTGTCAGTGCAGAAATGTATTCAGAAAATAACTACATTTCTGCAACTGACAAAATGGAGGCATGACAGCTCGTGGAAAAGCATGTATTATGTACATTACACATGCCAATGGCCAAATATAAGGCCATTGGCATTAAAAAGTGCTTAATAATTATGAAAATTAAATTTTTTTTTGGCCGATCTCGGCCGTTTTAGCATAGGGCAGCGGCGTGCAAATGAGGTCATGTCGAAAAGAAAAATGAGAAAAGTGAATTTTAAATTAATTCTGCATTTTGTCCATTGTAGTCAATGGCATGCAGAATGCAAACAATACCAGAGAGCACTGGTTATCAAGGGGAAAGGGTTGGTGTTAGTTCAGTAACTAATGACATACACACTGGGGTATACAAATGAGGGGGGTTATAATGAATCACAAATTTCTTCAAAGTGTTAACTTGTACCTAACCATGTAGGTGCAGCAATACAACAGTGCAAGTGTAAGAGCTGAATAAGGTGGTGTATCATGCTTTCTGTATGCTCTGTGCCCTGTTTTTGCCCTTAGTTAAGCACAGCCAAGGAAGGAGGTGTGTCAGATGTGTCTGAGCAGTGTGTACATAGCCTAAATGTGTGTGTGTGCCACACGCTGGGTTTTAAACAAAGAAAAAAAAAGGATGCACTATAGCACTGTTTACATTTGAGCACTGGGTATGCGCAGCATGTGTCGGGGCTTATATAGGGAGGAACTGGGAAGGGGAAACAGCGATCCAGGAGAACTAGCATAGCTGGCAAGTGGAATGTATCAGAATCAACCAATTAGACATACAGCAGCCCAGCACACTACTATAAACTACGCAAACACCTTCCAGACTGTTTTTTGGAGAAACAAGAGTAGAAAGGCAATCAAGGAGAACTAGCATAGCCGGCAGGTGAAATGTATCAGAATCAGACAATTACACATGCAGCTTTCCAGCACACAACTATAAATTATGCGAACACCCTGCAGACTGTTTTTTCACACAAACTGTACACCACCGGTGTACACAGACGGGGGGGGGGGTTAACTGGCAAAACTAACTAAAAATGTTAAGAGGCTGCAGCTGCTTTACTCCATCAATATGTGCTAGAGACTGACTGTGGTGAGGAGGAGAGTCTTGACAAACGACCCACAGTGAGGAGGAGGAGAAAAGTGTACAGACCCAGGGTAACCTACCAGGGCCTACATGAGCTGTAGATATTGGAGATCTATACGGTGGACAGGGACATTCTGCACCAAATCATTGAGCTATGCTGGCCATGCCTCACACACAGAACTAATAGAGGGGAACCCATCCCAGTGGATACCAAGATATGTGTAGGCTTAAGAATACTAGCCAGAGGTACCTTCCAAAGACCAACTGGGATTATCATGGGGATCTCACAGGCATCAGCATTCAGGGTACTCCACCAGTTCCTGGATGCCATGACACCACATGCCAATGAGCACATATATTTCCCCACCACCCATGAGGTGTTGACCAGAAGTATGCGTCTCTTCCACCGTATAGCACAATACCCTGAGCTAGTTGGTGCTATAGAATGCACGTACATCCACATCAAAGCATCACCCAGTGAGTGGGGTAGGGTCTACATAAACTGCAAGGGCTTCCCCTCCATAAACTGCCAGGATGTGTGTGATGCCCAGGGCATTATCATGAATGTGTGTGCTGGCAGCCCTGAAAGCTATCACGACTCCCACATCTGGCATTGCTCACAGCTGTATCAGGAGTTTGCCAGGGGTTCATCCCATATGGCCATCTAGTGGGGGATGCTGGCTATGCACTGGAGCCGTGGCTGATGACACTCATCAGAAATGAAAACACACTTGATCAAGAACACCACAATGAGGCACACGCACAAACCAGGATCATTGTAGAGTGTGTGTTTGGGATGCTCAAGTCACGGTTTCGCTGCCTTGACATATCAGGTGGAGTCTTGCAGTACTCTGCAGATACATGTACACAAATGTTCATAGTATGTGCCATGCTACTCAATATGATCCTGCGGAAACAGCTGCATCAGGAACACCACGGGGCAGGGCCACACAGTCCCCCACCATTGCCAAGGCCAGCACAGGCACAGAGGTACTCAGAAGAGGAAAATCCTGAGCCTGCCCCTGTAGGCAAGAGGAGGTGTGGCCAGTATGCCCATGCCTTGGCAAAGAGGCAATGCATAACACACACATTGACACTGTAGGGACCCAGGGACAGATATCTCTCTCCAACTTGCACAAACAGTAAAAGGGATGACAAACATGACACTACCTGTGCTTTACCATGTATAGGGAGTGTACTATGTGCAGCCAACATAGTCAGCCCTCCAGCACCATCCTCAATACTGGCCCAGCAACAAGGTAAGTCACCCTTCCTATCAATTATTGAATGGAGTAATATGTTCTCATACTTGTATGTATGATATGGATGCAAGCATGTAAGGGAATTGGGTGGCTGAATGGGATAGCAGCAGACAGCTGACAGCTATATGGGACAGCAGGAAATTCATAACAAATACTGGTGTCAACATACTAGACAGCACTACACAAGATGACAATTCCCACTGCAGTACATGTGATGGCCCAAACAGCTGTGGGTGTCAATAGGTCACACACATGGATGTCAATGAGGGTCACATACCCACCACCAGCCTCATCCAGCAGGACAGGTGTAGATGACTATAAAAAAAGGCCAGGCTAAGGCTCCAAAATGATGGCAATGGTGAACAGCTCCCCACCAGACCCACACAGACATACTACAACAGGTCTGGCAGTTGCATTTTACTTCTGAAGGGTAAGAAGTCGGAAACTGAACTATATGCCATTAAGATCTAACATGTACTCTACTGATATGCCTCCTTTCTGCATGATAGGTCAGAATACAATATGAAATGGAAGCCAACAGAGTAACTGAAATACCAGTACAGTCATTGCAAATGTTTAAAGTCTTCAGGTGTGCACCCCCCCAAAAAAAAAATCCCATGTAGAAATGCAGTAACATGTAAGTTTGTGCAGTAATATCACTGGAGCACATATTGCCAGAGCTGTCCCAGTCTACATTGTTGCATGTGTACAATATGCAGGGGTCAGTGTGGTCAGTTTGTTGTGTGTTTAATATTGCCTGGAAGTGGTCAGCAAGTGGGCCTAGATGGTTGTGTTTCAGTGGCATAGGTACAGTACAGTGGATGACAGGGCCATGTTCCAACAAATGCAGTGCCAACCACACTGCTTCTCAGCTACACCCATGTCAGCAGTTGTACATACTCACTGTCCAGATGTCAATATCTGTCACTGCTGGAAAGCTGGACATACCATGAATGGGGGCCCTTACATAGAAGCAGTACACAGGTGGAAGTAACCTACACAGAGTGCACATTTAACTGTCAACTGCACACAAGTATGGAAATATGCATAGAGTTAGCATCACATTAGTTGTCCCTCTAGTATGGAATACTGGCAGTCTGGTCAATCACTGGCAGACCACAAAAGGCACAGTTATAAAGTGATGACAGGCTGCTCATGTCCACACACAAGCCAGCATAAGGGGAATGTGCCATATATATTTGTGAGTCAGGTGCAAGTAGCTTCCATATCACACATGCACCCAGCTCACCCCACCATCAGCCACAGGTTTATTACAGGTCATATGTAGGGAATGAGTACACCATGAACCCATCTCTGTATGGGAATACATACATGATGCTGCATGCTGAATAGGTGTCCAATGCAGGTATGTCCCTAGCTGTAAGCAGCAACCCGACCACATCCAGACCCGTGGATCAGTATGAACAGGAAGCATTGACAGAAACACCTCAACCACTCACCACTGTCATCCCAGTGTAATCCACTGGCTTGCAGCCTGGGAACGTATGACTGACAGACTGCACTGGCCTGCTACAGATGGCCTGTAGCACTCTCAAATGGCCTACAGTCCTCTGGCAAAGGCCCATGCCAATGTATGGAATGTCAGGGGGTCCTAACTAACAACCTAACACAGTAAACAGTAAACAAATGCAAGGCCATGTTGAAAATGCCAGTAGCATGCCTCCCCATGTCCTACTGCAAGGACTGTGGACCAGGCCATAAATACTACTGGGATAAAAGCATGACTATAGGGATACCTCTGAGATATTGCTTACATAATGTTAGGAAGATGAAAGAATAACAGAGGGGGTGTAGAAGCATGGATGTCATGGAGTGTGTGAAGTCTGAAACTCTAATGTCCACCCATACTACCCACTGACTGCAAACCCATGAATGAATAGTCACAAAACTGCTTGTAAACCAAATGTGAAGGTAAACTGACCAGCTATATGAGTCCTGCCTCTGGATAACCTGGGTGTATCTGTACAGCTGAGAGGTATGGCCCCAGCAGGATATGGCTATTCCGTGAAGTTGAGTAAAGCACAAGAATGGGATCCCCAGCCAGCATACTAACAAGGTGCTGGACCATTTATACAGAACCAGCAGTCCATTGTCTCTAGCTATCCCTCCACAATGGCAAGTGTGTGCCAGAAGGTGTAGTCTATATGCCTCAGAATATTGGTCTCAGCTTCATTCATCTTGTATTTCCCTGGTAAATAACTGTGAACAAAGAATGATAACTGTCAGTAGTTGATGACATGGTACATCACAGTGTAAAACAGTACATATGTCAGAAAATATGTGCTACAACCAACCATGTTACACAAGAAGCACAGACAGCAATAGTTACAGTATCCCCAGTATGTTACGCCCATTGTGCCTCCATATTGGCAACCTATCCACATATATCCTGCAGAAAAAAAGGTTGCTAGGTGTAGCTGTAGCACACAAAACTCTGAACTTGAATCCAACCCTCCCTGGAATGGATGCACGCTCTCAATATAGAAGGTTATAGTGGGCATGCTCCCACACTTAGAGAAATTAAGCTCATGTCTGACAACACCGTGGACTACAGATATTGGTTATTCGCAGATGTCTGTGCACACACACCAAATTATATACCATTGATACTTCACACACACACACACACACACACACACACACACACACACACACACACACACACACACACACACACACATACATACACACACACACACACACACACACACACACTGGATAGGAATACTCACACATATCTAAGGCCAACATAATATAATATGTCAAACATACACACATACAGAGGTGGGGTAGAGAGAGACAGACAGCGATAGAGAGAATCCAATTATGAGACCTTTCCCACCCAGTACACATCCCATTGGCCTATATCACATGATGTGCTGATGTCATTCACTGTAGAAATTCCTTTGGTTAGTCCACAGCCCTATAGTCTCAGTGGTGGTTGTGATAACTGTCTAATTCTACAGTATAAATATGTATCCATGCAGCAGTTGTAATCTCAGTCCTGTCAAATGTAAAGTTGTGTGCAAGTGTGTGTGTGTGTGTGTGTGTGTGTGTGTGTGTGTGTGTGTGTGTGTGTGTGTGTGTGTGTGTGTGTGTGAGTTTGTGTGTGTGTGTTTGAGTGTGTGTTTGTGGCCATTCACATTTACTACACTTCCCTTACCCCTCTTTTAGCACTGCTGCTGATGTCACTCACCTTCAAAGATTCCTTTGGACAGCTCTTTAACATATAAGCTCCACGGCATTTGTGATAGTGTAATACTATAGTGCAGCAAACTAGTTAGGTAGAAGCTCTAATCCTGGTCCTGGCAACTGTGAAAATGTGTGTGTTTGTGTGAGAGAGTGTGTGCGTCTTTGGAGAGATCTGATTTTGTGGCCATTCACACTTACTACACTTCCCTTACTCCTCCTTTAGCATTGCTGCTGATGTCACTCACCTTCAAAGATTCCTTTGGACAGCTTTCCACCATATAAGCTCTGTGGCATTTGCAATAACTGTGCACTACTAAAGTGTAGCAAACTAGTTAGCTAGAAGTTCTAATCCTTGTCCTGGCAACTGTGAAAATGTGTGTGTTTGTGTGAGAGAGAGTATGCATGCCTTTGAAGAGACCTGATTTTGTGTCCATTCACACTTACTACACTTCCCTTACCCCTCTTTTAGCTCTGCTGCTGATGTCACTCACCTTAGAGGCATGTTTGGAGATTGTTCTACCTATAAGCTCCGTGGCATGTGTGATAAATGTGGAACAATATAGTAGCAATAACTACATAGGTAGGGGTTTGAATTTCATTCCTGGCAAGTGTTTGTGTGTACATATATGTGTTTATACCTTAAAGATTTTGGCCCCATTTACACCCAGTACACTTCTCAGTGCCTGACCTTAGCAGTCCTGCAGATATCATTCACCTTAGAAGTACATGTTGGCAACCCTAAACCATGTAAGGTCTGTGGTGTGTGTGTGATAACTGCATAACATAAAGGTCAGAAAACATAATTAGATTGAGGTTTGAACCTCACTCCTGGCAAATGTAAATATGTGTGTAGGGTAAAATATTTTGTGAAATCTATCACCCACTACACCACCCAATGCCATCCATCCTATAAGCTACATGGCGAGTGCGATAAATGTGTAACACTGTAGTAGCAATGCATATTTAGGTAGGGGTTTGGAACTCAGTACTAGCAAGTGTGTAAGTGTGTGTGTGTGTGTGTGTGCGTGTGTGTGTGTGTGTGTGTGTGTGTGTGTGTGTGTATAGTAATCTCAGTGTGTTGGGTTGATGAATATCCCCTGTGGCTGTGGTTATTAGCAATCAGAGGTGTGTTCAAACCACAACATGTACCATTTTCAGTCTACAACAGATGTTGTAAAGCAACATATACCCATGTACAATACTCAGCCCATAATCTGTGAGGCATATGCAATAACTGTGTTACACCGTGCACATACTGTACTCTGCCTATAACATGGTGGATGTGTTACCACCCTGCCATACCCCATGGTCTTGCTGCAGGGCCACATCATGGTGACACACAGATGCCTAAAACAGAAATGGGATACAGCATGTGAGAACACATTCACTCAGCACTTCAGTTGTAGGGGGAAAGAGGGGTAAAGCTGACACTGAATGTGTTGCCAAGACTATGGTCAATATCTGTTGTCTCAGGATAGGTATAAGCATTGTGCAGTAACTCACAGCACTTGTGTTTAATGCTTTGGAGGTTGTTGATGTAACTATCAAAGGCTGTTGTGATTGTTGTCAGTGTCTGCTGCATGCCTGCCATCATATATGTCTGTAGGGCATTCCATGAGGGATGCACAGTTGTGTTTGAGGCTAATAAGGGAGTTCAACAATCATGGGACACCACCTTTCTCTACAACAGTGCCCTCCTTCTGATGTACACTTTAGTAATGGAAGGGGACCATCACATTGTTTCCCAGTGTTTGGAGGACAGTGTCTGGGTTCCATTAGCTCTGGCTAGTACCATGCATTCATGTACCTGTTTGGACAGTGCATATGTGTATGATTTCACAGTTATACAGCTATTTCCCATTGCCATGGGTACAGTGAAGACATCCACCCCTGGTTTCATGGCTGCAAAGTCAGCTTTGGAGAGGTTTTGTAAGGTGTTCACCTTTGTGGAGGGTGTGGCTGACATGTTGAGTTCCATGTTGATTACAGCCTACGTGGATCTCACCATGCAGGGATTGACATATGTGGATGAGCAACAGTCCCATATTTAAGTAGTCAACACAGGTCAAGGTTGTTACATCCTCTACCGGGGGTCAGTATGAGCTGGTCCAGAGCAATGGAAATGATGAATCCCAGAAGTGTTGGGCCACTGTACTGGTGCTTGGCTACTTTCCCCAGGTGATGTAGGGGTAGTTGAAGACCCATACTATGTCAGTGTTGCATTGGATCATCATAGATGGCAGGGTGTTGATGAATGTGCATTGACAGCCTAGGGACATAGATGTGGACCCATAGCAAGCTATGATCTGGATTGCATTATTACCCCAAGGCAGTTGTACCGGAAGTATTTCCAATGCATTATGCTGGGATACTAGTGTGGAGGTGTTCCTAGCCATAATGAATATGGAGATGACACCACCTGTGGAGGTGTAGTGTGGTCCATGTTTGGGGGCTGACAGCTGTGGAATGCATCATAGCCTGATATTGCAGGTCTGCCGTCTGCTGCTGTGAACCACTTCTCCATTACAGCAGACATGTGTCTTCCAGTCCGAGTGCTTTGAGTGACTGCATCCTGCAAGTTAGATGTCTACTGTTGAACATCATGACCCTCAGATTGCATACATGTCTAGCAGTTATGGTGGTAATTACATTAAGAACACTGTCTAATAAGGCATCATAGGGGTGGCAAGACAATTAGCCAGTACCTGGAAACCCAGTGCTGACAGATGTAGGACATCTGTGGCAAAGTCATTTGGCTCTATCAATCATGTCATCCCAAGCAGAGAGGTACTGTATCCCCTGAGAATGACACAAAACACATAAGCCAATGTTGCAGTCAATCTGTTGATAGTAATGCAGCATCATTCTGGGTGACAGCGGTACACTGCTCAGGGCTACTGTCACACCTGCCTGGACCACATAACCAGAGAGTTCAACAATGTCTCTTGTCATGTAATCCAGGGAGGTGTGTCCCAAGTCATTCACACCCACATGGATACAGAGTGATTCTCATAGTTGTTGGGGAGTGCCATGACTGGCTGTGTCATGTGTTGGATGCTGGCATGTGATAGATATTTGGCTGTTACCTGCTCCATATTCAAATTAGTGAGTGTGATATGTGTGTGCCTCAGTATTAAGTTACCTATGATCACTGTATTGTGCAAGGTGGTTAGTTTTAGGAGCTTAGGTTGAGAGGCACACTGTGTAGGTTAAGTATGTGTCCCTTGGCATGTGCCATGTCGTGGTGTCTGAGTGGGTGTCTGCCTTGCTGGTCTGTGCTGTTTGGGTAAATGCCCACTGAGTGCCTCTGGGAAGGTGGGTGTGTGGCTTTTCACTGCATGTCATGGCTGTCAAAGTGGGTGTCATGGTGAGCTAAGTGTTCCACATGGTGTGGTGCAGGTGTTGATCTTATCCTCTTGACCTGCTAGTCCAGTCTTTGCTGGAGAGTGCATATGTCCACATTCGGTGATATATGGGTGGCCCTCACAGGTCTGAGTGTTTTGAGTTTAGAGGGGTGGGTTGTTTGTGTACATGAGACACATGAAACAGTACCTCAGAATGGACAAGTGCACCAGGTTAATGGGTGAAAGCACAGAAAGCCGCCCTTCAAACATGCTAGGAGGTGTGGACATAACTAGCAAGTACTGGGGCTAGATCTGTGCTGAACAATTACTGCTGATAGCTCCCAGGTGTTCCGCACTTCTTGATACAATAACCTGGTGAAGTGCCAAGCCATAATGCTAGCTGAAGTGCAAGACAGAAAGAAATAGCATGATGTATGGGTGGAAAAGAAGGCAGACTGTCTGCCACCTGTAATACTTTACCACAGCTCTGCAGTTATCAGCAGCTTTAGCCATATGAAAGGTTCAGTAAGCTCTGTAGCGTGTACGGTAACTGTGTAACACTATAGTAAACATACCTAGACAGGTAGGTGTTCTAATCCCAATACTGGCACGTGTGTGTGTGTGTGTGTGTGTGTGTGTGTGTGTGTGTGTGTGTGTGAGTGTGTGTGTGTGTGAATCATGTACTATCTGGCTTATACCATTTTTGACTTGTGTACTAGCCTTCAACTTCCCCTCGCCCCATCTAGTAGTTCTGTTGATGTCATCTACCTTAGAAGTACCTTTGGACAAGGTAGAAATGCATCAGCTCTGTGACGCATCTGATAACTGCATAGCACTATACTCACAATAACTAGATAGGCAGGAGCTCTAATCACCCTACTGGCAACTGATTGGATATGTGTGTGTGTGTGTGTGTGTGTGTGTGTGTGTGTGTGTGTGTGTGTGTGTGTGTGTGTGTGTGTGTGTGTGAGAATCATGTAGGGTGTGGATTACACAATTTGTGACCTGTGTACTACCCTTTACAATTCTCCTCACTCCAATTTAGTAGTCCTGTTGATATCATCCACCTTAGAAGTACCTTTGGAGTAGGTGGAAACTTATAAGCTCTGTGGCGCATCTGATAACTGCGTAGCACTATAGTAGGAATACCTAGATAAGCAGGAGTTCCAATCCCAATGCTGGCAACTGTTTGTGTGTGTGAGGATCATATATTGTGTAGCTTCTACCATTTTGATGTGTATACCATACACGGCTGGTGACCACCTCCTGCTGCCATTACTTCATATAGTGTGGTAACAGTATTTGCCTCACATGCAGCAGGTTAAACTATTGTACAGTCCTCTGTTCAGATGTGTCTGGAATATCCATATGTTTGCAACCTATACGTGGTCAGAAGTGATCTGTGTGCCTTAACAATGCCCATATATGTGATATTGTAGCCATATAGGCCACAGTGAGTGTACTGACACATATGGCAGCATAAAGTATCATACCTGACTGAAACATCATGCTGATATGACGTCTGCCACCCTCACAGGTGGCCAGCCTTGTAGGTGCAATACATGAGTCCAGATGCTTGATTTTACAAGTGAAATGTTCCTGTTATGGGTCACATTAAAGGCTGGAAGTGGTGTGGACTGACGTATTGTGGTCATAATTAATATGTAACAGTAACACCTTGCATCTTAACAGAGGTGTGTACACAATTTATAGCCACTGTATACCACTAATATGTCACACATGTCCCTACCTTAGGCTGTTTGTCCAGCCCATTTTGCTGGCCTCTGTCCAGACGTCTTGGCACTGACAAGTTGTGAGGTATGCTACAGGAATGTTGAATTCACATCAGATAGGCCCTAGTGGTGACCACTGTGATGCAATATAGTTAACCCCAGCACAAGTGAACATGCACAAAAAGCAATATAGCTATTACATAAAGTAATATAGCTATTGCTGATGGTTGTGGGCATGGTAAATTGTATGCCCTTCACATGCCTGGGATATTGCCAGGCAACAACAGAACAATGTCATACTCACCAGCTTCAGGCTGCTGTCCCATATGCAGACCAGAGAGTCCTAGGTGGTTGTGAGAAAGAGTTATTGTCAGCAGACTCACATGTGGCCTTGGTACAGAATGGATGCAGCATGTCTGCACATCTACAGTACTAATCCCAATAATACACAATGTCCTGTCCTCACCATAGATGTTCACCTCTGTGCATCCCCCATCCACAATTACAATTGGACCAGACACATGGATGTAGATACAATACAGATACATGTATGTCTAATACATTAGGGTACTAATCCCCACTGAGCCCTTACCTGCATGCTCCTCATCCAGTGTGTATGTGCAATCCAACTCCACAATGCTTCCCTCAGCTTCATGGCTTGTGCATTGAGTAGGTGCCCCATGCTTGGCAAGGAGCTCCTTGGTGGGTGTCAGTGGGGGCTGGATGGCTGAGCCCCCATTTGTGGCTAGGTGGTCCCTTGCTACAGCAGCAGCCCATTGACGGGCATGGCAGATGAGGTCGGTGGGCCAATGCCACACATGCTCATAAGTTCTGCTGTGCAGGCCGGCATCATTTACCCTGTGGGCCACACTGATCCACAGGTGGTCCTTTCATGCACATCATCTGCTGGCCATCTGAATAACAAGGCATAATGTCCAATCGACTCTCCAGCTGACACAAACATCCTTTAAAAAGGTCTCGCAGAGACGGATAACTGGTGCCAGAGCCATGGTCTAAAGCTAAATGCCAAAAGTGTATAGTCATACACTTTGGCAAAAACAATGTGCCCACAAATTACCACATAGGTGGTAACCCATTAAGTACAGAGAAAGTAATTAGGGATCTGGGGACCCAAGTTGATAGCAATCTCTCCTTTGACAACCACATTGCCAAAGTGGTTAAAACGACCTTCTACATAGCCCACCTCATCATGAAAGGATTCACATCTAGATCAAGAGAGGTAATCGTGCCCCTTTATTCATCCCTCATCAGGCCCATCATAGAATACAATGCCCCCTTTGGGATGTACCTTACCCGACACCTGCAGCAATTAGAAAGACCTCAAAAGTACCTCACCAGGAGGATCAAGGGACTCAAACAGATGCCATATGCTGCTCGGTTAAAAAAACTCCAGCTCTACTCAGTTGCATACCACCTACTTCGAGGCGATCTATGCCTGACATATAAAGCTATGTCCAACCCAGAATTAATGGACATGCTCCACCTCAGTAAATCTAAATCCCTTAGAGCCACGTGATCGAGGGACTTGAACCTCAGCACAGAAATAAATAGAACATGCTGGAGGGACAGATTCATAACCCAGAGGCTCCCTTCGTTCTGGAATAGAATTCCAATTCATGTTAGGCAGAGCACCTCACTGACTCTCTTCAAGAAGAATCTTGATGAGTGGATGGGGGATCATAGGTTTGTCCCGGGGATTACGGGCACAGTATACTCAAATCAAGGGGTGGCGTAAGCCAAACACAATTGGGCTAGGCTTATAAATGCCCCAGGGCAGATAGCCTAGTATGAACCTATGAACCTAATCACATATTGGGTGATGATGTCAGTTTCCCCAACAGAGAATGCTGGTAGGCAAGCCCTCTGCATGTTTTTTTGAAGACATGAACAGGAAAAAGGTCACATGACCTCATACAATTGTCAAAGTGCACATCAACAGTGGATATTACTTGCAAATAATCCACACTACACTATAACCCTCCAAGCTATCATGGCTATAGCAGCTTGCATTACACTCCTGGCCCTGAGCTATCTTATTCCCCCCAATGTTGGGCACTTGATTGCATAATCCTGTATTCTCCATTAATTTCTCTGTAGAGGGTTGGCAGTGGCCATCTTCCATGTGGATGGTGTGTGGATGGTAGCAGGTCATTGTTTGACTGTGGTGTGTGATGGAGCTGTGAGCACGTGCCTGAGTTCATGTAGGAGGCAGACAGTGATGTTATTATGCCCCATGGAGATATGCCATTGTTGTCATAAGTAGGCAATATGTACATGCTCACCATTGCTGAGGGGAGGAGTGTGGTTGCTGTGCATATCCCCCTGTACAACTGGGGTGGACAGGGTGGCGATGTTCCCACCTAACCTGTGTGATGCAGGTTGCTTATATCCATGGCATGTGTGTATGAGGTGTTCTTTACCCCCAGTACAGGGTGAATCATGTTATTTCCTCTGAGACTTACAACATATGTGGAGACACTGTTGCAATTGTCCTTGGTGGTGTGGATATGTTTTATATGTAGTCATAGTCAGCCTTACAGGAAGTCACCTGTGAACTTACATGGTTGCTCAGATATAGGTGGACTTGCTTCCAAGTTGTTGCCTGCACCTATGTATCCCTGTACAGCCAATGTAGCAATCTATTATGTGTTTGTGTATTGCTGCTGTCCACCAAAGGGGATAACTCTACCTTGGTGGAGGCTGGTTATACAGTTCAGGTGCTGCTGAGTCCAAATAGCTACAGTGGATATAAAGGGAACACACCCCTGTTACAATGCCTGGTATTTGTGCAAATGGAACATGGCACCACAATAACTCATTTCAAAGCAATTCTAACCTGTAATGTGACCTATAGCCTGTACAATTCAATTGAAAACATAATAATCTGGTCTGTGAAAACATATGGAAATAATAATTAGTACAATAAGCCAGTTGAATGAGTGTGCACACCCTTAAACTGATATGTTGTGTATGCACCTCTTGAGATGGTTACAGCATACATTCATCTTGGTTTGGACTCCAACATCATGGCACATCTTCAACTGGCAATAGTTGCTCACGTTCCTAGGAACACCTTTGATTGTATTTCAATGGAATTGTGCAGGATAGGGGTCACATTCAAGATGAGAAACATTATGAAACTGTTTGCCACCGCCATTGGAAAAATATGGAACTCCCTTCCTTTCAGCCTCACTCTTACTACCTCCCTAACCCAATTCAAAAAGAGTCTAAAATACCATTTTAAGTCACATTGGCTTTGCCAATGCTCAAACCCAGATTAATCTCCTCTTCAGTAAGCCAAGTTCATTTTTTTCTACAGGACTATCCAAATATAAAAACTTTAGACCTTTTTCTCAATTGACCTAACCCCATATTTCCTTGTGAATTTTTCTGTTCATATATGGAAGCCCTTAAATCTTTGCTAAAAGGACAACCCAAGATAGAAAATGTTATGTTGTAGTCTGTGTTTGTTATTCCTAAGACATTTTTTTATAATGCATATATTTCATGTCTTCTCCACTTTTGTATTAATTACTAAATGAAACAATATGTATCTATGTAACATGTATGTAACTTACAGTCAATGTGGAGCTTTTCTCCCCGGGCCTCCGCTGAAAATGGACATGTATCCAGTCAGACCATCCCGGTCAACAAATGTAAAATAAATAAAATAAAATAAATGATCTTCTGTGGTCTGATTGTCATGCAACACACAAACTTGGCATTCAAACAGGGGGTGTCTACACTTGTGATATCCACTGTATATAGTTGTTGATATAGCTGGTAATGGTAGGCATGGACAGAGGATCATAACACAGTTGGACACTTCTCCAATTATTTCCTGATAATCATGCCTACTCTAGTACCCATATCAGTGTCAGGGCAATGCAACAACCAGTAGCTGTACACATTTATGTGTGCTGTATGCACTAACAGTAATATTACACAACCTATGTACCTGACTGCTTGAAACCCATGTGATTAGTTTTGTGCCTTCCAGCTGAAAATATGCATACATAAATGTGCTCAGGGGATACCTGGTATACATTTCTGTTCTATGTTAGTATGGCACACTATATTTACAGTCTTGCTTCTCAATCATACTTCTCTGCCTGTTATAGCAATATGTCTGGACAATGGCACACATAAATGGGTGACAAAAGGGACATCAGTGTTGATATTATATTAATATAGCTGCACCATACATTAGTACATTGATTGCACAGTAGGCTTTGACATCACTGCGATGACCTGGAAGATGTCCAACAGTCATAAGTAGGCTATTATGTTACAGTGTCATTGCTCACAGACATGCCAATGTTTTGGCTGACATAACATAGGTATATGTGTATGTGACTATAGATATCAGTCACAAATGTGCTTATTGTCCAGCAGAACACTGTAACGTTGAATGTTATTACTTCAATATATCACATGCAGATCAACACACATGTCTGCAACAGTACTTTAGTATGCACATGCTCTATATAGGTATCTTAGCTTTACAGGACAAACATGTGGAGACAAGCCAACTAAATGGTGGAGAAGGTTCAAGACTTAGGGGTAGAATGTGAGTATTGCTGTTAGAGTTTGGAATACTGCTAGTTTAAAAGGGATTGTCTGCAGATGCTACTTCTGCATGGGTTTCAGTCTAACAAAGTTCTCTCTGCATAGCTCTCA
>NC_056737.1:744484636-744537136 GCF_019279795.1 Protopterus annectens | reverse complement strand
AGCTTTAATGATCATTGCTCTACTCATTACTCTACAGGTATTATTACTACAACCTATGACCTTGGGTTGGGCAGTTGTATGTTTGAACACAATGCATAATTACAGCCTTCTTATAGCTATTTTATATTTTCTATTTCATGGAAAACCTTTGGAAGGAATGTCTGTTAATACTACATGTCTGTTTCTACCCATATTAACATAGTCAGGGTTACATATGTGCACTCATAGTGTGTGTGTGTGTGTGTGTGTGTGTGTGTGTGTGTGTGTGTGTGTGTGTGTGTGTGTGTGTGTGTGTGTGCTACTGCCATACTCTGTCTTGATTTCGATTGGTCACCCTGATTGTTGGTAGCAGGGACCAGTACTGCTTTCACATGTAAAATACTAATTAGTTTTACTGGGGATCAAACCAGGAGCAACTACTTGCAAAGTGAATGCTCTAACCACTTTACTATTTCCACACTGCTAAGTTCTGGAATACATACCTATTTAGCTCCTTATGATGTGTAAGCTAGGCTGAGCAGAGCTGCACGATGCGCTCAGCTATGCTTAAACTTTATTGCAGACTGAAAAAAATTTAAACTGTTGTGTTTTATTTTTGTACTGTAGGGGTGTGCACATTGATTTCTGCAACATTATCTGTGGGGGCTGTGCTTTCACAACAGTGATGACATGGCAGGCTTTGCATTTGAGGTATGTTCAGACACTAAAAGTGTCCGCCATACCTCTCAACTGTACAGATTGTCACAGACTGCCCAGATATTTGCCTTATATATTTGGTCCATTTTTCATAGAATTGTGGCTTTCTGGCAGATTAGTGGCAGAGCACTAGGGACTGCATTCAGAAATAATTACAGACATTTGGGTTTTACACTTCGTACCCTTTGTGTACTTCATGCTACTGCAAAGCCTGTCATTATATCGACTTTCTATGTTTGTGAGAGTAATATCTCACATTTGTCCTTGGCTTTGTCCAGATTACTTGTCTGATTGACAAGTAATGGTGTCCAAGGACACGCTCATTATATTTAGATTGCCATACAGCAATTATGGAGTGCAGGGGCATGTTTATACTGAGAGCACTGCTCTCAGACACACCCCTTGTGCTTGTACATACAGACCGTGCCAACTGTATGATTGCCATGATTAAGTAATATAGACACTGAACAAATGGTTTTCCATCCTCTAGAATGTATCTTGATACCTGTATCCACCATATTTGCATAAAACTTGAATGCCTTCTATTATCTTGCTATAGATGTACTTTACTGTTGGAAAGTTTTAACTTGTCACATGTAGCAACTTCTTCACAAGCTGTGATGTTTAGGACAATCACTGCATTGCACTGCAGTAACTTCTTTTCTCAAGTAAGTGAAATAAACAACTGGGATCCTTCTTTTAGTCCAGGACAGTTACAATAACATTAAAAAATATATATACTGCAGCAATAAGGCACAGTAAGACAGTATTAACTTGCAATACATATTAAGACATTAAAATATAATACTATCATATTTATTTGAAAAAAAACTCATTTTTCCTCTTCTAACCTCAGGCTTAACTGCTAAACCATTGTTTGCACAGGAAATCTGCTTACAAAAGTAATTGTGATTGTATTATGGCTTGGCATGAAGTGGTGCTTTGAGATGTCTAGAAAATTAAACTGTTGTAATAACTCACAATGAATAGAGAAGAGCTTTTCACATCTTTGGAACAATAACAAAAAAGGCTTTTCTTGGTGATAATACATAAAGTGCAATTAGTAGTGAATCATCAGCAGATATCCTTAGCCGTAATGCATCTGGGCTTGATCTGTTTTCAGAGTGATCTGTAGTGAATCACATTAATTAGCTTGCAAACCAGAATACCAATACAGATGATTATGATCTGTAACTCAGACTTCATCCTGAGTGTAGAAAGAAGTAAAGATTGAGAGGCCTATCCTGACAACCTTGCTGAGAGCACATAATACACAGAATTATGATCAGATCCATGATCATAACCCATATGTGTCTGAGACATGGACACCAAGAAATTTACATTAAGAGCAAAACTCAAGAGGTGAATCTTGAAGTTCATGTTAAGAACACATAATATACAGGTTACAATTGGAGACCTGATCACAGTTCTTTGTAAAGTGGAGCTCTATCTTGTATATGTACTACTCTTTACAGAAAAAGACAAAGTATCAAAGCACAAAGTGTTTTACCAGATTCAAAAGCTGTCAAAGCACTAAGTGCTGTCAAATGGACAGCAGCCTGCATGTTAACTGCGTTGCTTAAGAATTCTGGACAAATACAAAAATAATGCAGGGACAAAGGATCCAAACCCAAGACAGTTTTTAAATATTAGTCAAATTAAATTACAACATTAATAGAACAACAGGTTTTACAGCAACGTGTGTCTTTTAAACAATAAGAAGAACGAAACTCTAACAAATGTCATTATTGAATGAATGTAATCCTCAGTGATTTACCAGAAAATCAAAGATTTTACAAGAGATAGGGCAAAAAATATGAGGCAAAATCAAGTATCTATCATATATAAGGGAAAACATGTAAATGTCCCAACATATCCTTGCTTTGTCGATCTCAATGTTATTGATATGCAAAATATAGGGCCTAAAATTTACCATGGGAATGTAGGGCTAGAAATTTTAAGATTCTTTTAGATCTATAATCTAGTAAGTACCTATGAGCCCGTAAAATCAGAAACTGTTGAGAGAAACATTAGGTAAAAATGAACTGTCCCTCGAAAAGAAGGCAAAGCAACTCTTAAAAGCTTTTAGATGCTCTGTTGTATTTATAAGTATGGTGGAGTACAATTCTAACAGCTTTTAGAGATAATTTGCCTGTTGGTGAAATGAAATGCAGTGTTTGCTTTCCGTTCCACCTTAGCAGAGAAGTTCATTGGTGGCTAGTAACTGTTCCATTCCTATTTTTTCACATTAAATAACGACTTTAGATAAAAAATAGGACTTACAAGAAATGTGCCATCACAGCCAGTGCTGTCTCCCTTCCTGCTGTGTGGCTGTCATTGATATAAGTTACTGATGTCCTTTAAGGAGCAGATGTTTAAAGTCTTTGCTTCTGCATAGTGCAGCTGTAATTTAATAAAAAAACAAGTGAAAAGAAATGTTGCCAATATACCTATTTCCCATAACAAAGAATGAGTACTGTGAGGAAATGGGTATATAATTTTTTACTTTTTATTTGGTGGGGGGACTTTGTTCATTGCTGGTAAGGGGGTAGTGCTTCTGTTTTAATAATGCCAAGTGCCCACATTAAACATTATGCACACAAAGCCCTACATCATCTACAGATGCAACACTAATAATAAATGAATACAGTTGTATTCCTTAGATATTAGCCTTGTTCAAGTGTTGTACTAGGCACTAGTGGAACTGAAAGCACCTGCACTCCTGATCTCAAGTTTTCACAACACTAAGAGTGATGATGTCAGTTGAAGCAGGTGTGCCAACAGTCTCTTTAAATAATGGGATTTTGTGAAGTAAATATTTCTAAATCACCAATACGTGGACGAGCCCCTCTAAATAATGGGATTTTAGTAAGTAAATAATTGTACTAGCATGAAACTCAATCTTAACAGTACATAAGAGTGCTTAAAAAAGATTGTAGTGCATGGAGCAGCATGATTACATCCTGAAATTAAAAAAATATATAAACTTGTTAAGCACTTCCCTAGCATGAAACTCAATCTTAACAGTACATAAGAGTGCTTAAAAAAGATTGTAGTGCATGGAGCAGCATGATTACATCCTGAAATTAAAAAAAATATATAAACTTGTTAAGCACTTCCCTAGCATGAAACTCAATCTTAACAGTACAGCAACAAAAGTACAAGGACAGCACTGAAGCACCAGCTTGACAAGATAAGACCTTTTCATTGCAAATGATCATTAAAGGCTGTTTTATTTTCATAGGTTCATAGGTTCATAGGTTCATAGGTTTATACTAGGCTATCTGCCCTAAGGCATTTATAAGCCTAGCCCAAATTTTTGTGGCTTACGCCACCCCTTATATGAAAAAATACTGTGCCCATTAGTTTGTTGTGCCTCTGTCCAGCAGTGACACAGAGATGATTCCCGGGGTAAACCTACGATCTCCCATCCTTCTCTCACTGTTCCTCAACAACTGGCACTGCTCTTAGAGAAACTCAACTGCAATCATGTTTATGGGTGTTTAGCACAGAGGATTATGATCGGATCTCCGATCTTTACCAAATTATTATTTATCCAAGCCTTGGATGCTAAGAAATTTGCTGCTGAGGTAAATCATGGCATCCACATCGATAAGACATAATAAAGAGTTATGATCAGTGACCCCCAATGATAATTCTTTGTTAATAAACAGAGATTGATCTGCACTATGTACTGCTAGTTATAAAGGAAAAAGGTGCAAAGTGTTTTACTTAGTTTGAAAGCTAGTAAAGCACGTCAGTGCTGTCAAACAGGCAGCAGCTTACCTCTTACCTTACTTGTAGAGGACAGAACATAAAAATTAGAGACAGTTTTTAAATAATCCTCTGATTCACTCCAAAATTTAAGAGAACAACGGGTTTTGCATCAGTATGTAATTTTCTGAACAATAATGTATGTAACTCTAAAGTTGGAAGTTTTGACTAACTGTAATATTCAGTGATTTATCAGAAAAAAAAATGAGTGAGCCAGAGCAAAAATATAAGGAAAAATTAGGGATAGTTGAAAGGCAAGTCAGGAGGCAAAAACAAAAGTGTTTTACATTCTGCTATGATTCTTTGCTTGCCAGCACTGTATGTTGATAATCTCTAGAGCGAGATCTGATTTTAATTAAGCACTGTTATGATCAGGTGTTGCTCTACAGAAGTGCTTAACAAGTTTATCTTTTTTTTTTTAATTTCAGGGTGTAATCATGCATCCCATGCACTACAACCTTTTTTAAGCACTCCTATGTACTGTTAAGATGGAGTTTCATGCTAGAGAAGTGCTTAACAAGTTGATCGTTTTCCTGATATTGGCAAGCCATGCACTACAAGCAGCTTATAGCTCACATTAGCTGCTGCTTGCACTCAAATTCAGCTATGTGTTCTAACAAGTCCAATGGTCATGTGGAGAAAGTGGAGCTGTCGTACCTCATGTCAGAAATGTACTTAAAAGTATATTTGTTCTGAATTTTGAGAATAATTGTAGCTCTCCATGTAAAACATGAATCTTGGCACTGAATGCTCCTGTACATGGAAACAGAATTGTTGACGCTTGTGTAACACTCATGAATCTGAATATGTTTTCCACAGTCTGAAGTCCTTTGTTTGTTGCCAGCAGAAGTTGGAAATTTGACATGTTTAATATATGCAATGGTTAGGATTAAAACTCTTTCCTGACTCTTTCTTTCTCCTCTTTAATCAGACATTTTTTTCAGATACTCATCATATATTAGTGCTGTAGTAGCCTTTAACTATACAATATAGGTTATATCCTGCAAAGGATATAACAGCTGCCATCCTTCCAAAGTCTGAAAGCCCCTCCACACACGTGTCCACTTATAAGGGAGAAAAAACTGCAGCCTGGGTGCCAAATACCTCCAGTACTTTCTTGCTGCTCACAAGAGTGTTCCTTCTGGGCTTAAGAGGATCGATAGTTGAATTCTTTCTCCCATTTCTGGGCAGATAAGCCTTATGTGGGGAGATCCCCCAACACACTTTTGTTTTGTTTTTAGCTATTTTTTGTTTAGACTGTAGAAATAGAAAATAGAAGTAACATCTGGATCAGACCTGATATGAACCAAAAAATGCTTGGAAGACTGAGAAACTTTATAAAGTATGTCTGCCTTTTTTTAGGTGAAGGTTTGCTATCAGGATCATTGCAGGCTAACTCAAAAACATCCTCCAAGGCTGGGAAAAGAGGAGAAGGAATAGAAGTAGGTAGTGTAACATGCACTTGTAACTTATATTACCTTAAGGAAAAGGGAATTTATACCTCTTCCCAGTAAAACAAGCTATTCATTCTAGACACAGTCACAGAAAAAGAGAATTCCTCCACAAGAGACATTAAGGAAATGCATACCTCAGAATCAAATTTAGGGATGTTAGAAAAACACAGAAAATGACCTGTCCCTATCCAAGTCAAAATAATCAGATAATGCAACCTCAGTCAATGAAGAAATAACCCCAGAAAAGGGGACTGACACAAGGATGGGACCTTATCCTGAGGAACAGGCCTCTCCACCTGGCCATGCAGGGAAGAACTCCATACTGAAGCCCCTGTGATCAAAGAAAGTTGCTCTGTCATGCCCAGTAAGGACACCTGAACAGTCGCAGGGGGAATGGTAACCCCTGGTCCATGCTGCTTGATGTGTCTACATCAGAGGGCTCCAGTGGTCTGAGGAACAACTAATGGCTACTGCCATCACTGTCTGGTAGCTGAAGCACTGCTTGAGCTGACTGTATCAGCAAGGGCTCCCTTGCAGCTTTCTTTTTCTTTTGTAAAACAGGAACAAAAACTTAAGTGCTGGTAAGCTGATCCATTTTCCTGTCAAGGTGACTAGACCTGTTCCTCAGGATAAGGTCACATCCTTGAATCTGTCCCCTTCTAGGGATATCTCTAGAAAAAAGAAACAAGTTAAAAATGTAACTGCTGTTAACGTTTTTTTTCTGTTGATAAGGTTGAGTTTATTACTTTGGAAAGCAAGGATTCAGTCGAAAGGTAAGTTGTCATTAAGGTGTTCAGAAGCTATATACAAAGTTACACTTTCCAAATATAAGCCAGTCAGATAAAACATAAAAGTGATCACATAAGCAGTGCATTTTTATTTCTAAAAAACAGTTAATACCATTAAATATTATAGAAAAATAAAAATACACTGCCAGAACATATTCATGTGACAGTCTAGAAAAGGTGTTAGGGAGACCCATATATGGATTACATATCTTCTTACTGACCTGGGTTTTAAGATCAATAGTCAAAAATCCTCTTTGATTCTTTCTCAAAGGATGGTCTTGACAGGATGCTTTCTGGATTCTTCCAATCTAAAGTCATTCCTAACTCAGAAGAAAGCAGACTTGTATCTAGAATTTTACTAAGTTTCTCCAATCAGTTTCAGACTTCCACCAGAGATTATCTTGGGTTTCCAGAGTTCATGGCAATTATTATTCTCATGATTCTACTTGCCAGGTTGAACATGAGAAAAAAAAAAGTTTTTTAAAGACTGTTTGGACCCAGCACTCTCACTATCTGGATTTTCAGATTCCCTTATTGAGTTTTGTGAACAGTTTATTTTGT
Organism: Protopterus annectens; assembly: GCF_019279795.1. NCBI lineage: Eukaryota > Metazoa > Chordata > Ceratodontiformes > Protopteridae > Protopterus > Protopterus annectens. The sequence goes on along the minus strand of NC_056737.1, from coordinate 744,529,863 downwards.
CTCCCTTTGAACCAGGTATTCAGGCTAATTTACAGTTTATTACTTGGAAGACTGTGTTACTTATTGTACTGATATTTGCAAGATAACCATCAGAGTTGCAAGCTTTCATGGTGGTGAACTCTGTTTGGTTTTCCACAGAGACAGAGTTGCTTTAAAAACAAATCTCTCATTCATGCCAGAGGCAGTATCAGAGCTTACTTTGAATCAAGCCATCAATATCCCTATATTTTTTCCTGAACCTAAAAACCAGAGAAAAAGGATTCTTCTACTGTGGATGTGCACAGGCAACTCAGGTATTACATTGACAGACCTAAGTCCTTTAGGAAAGCTGAACTTCTGTTTATCTCTTATGATGGGACAAAGAAAGGACAATCCATGTCAAAACAGACATTTCAAGATGGTTCTCCTTCCCTGTTGTCTTTTTGGTTATTCCTATGGTAAAACATTTTCAGTGAGGGCCCAGGCACATTCTGCTATAGCGTTTTCTCCTTTTATGGCATATTAGAAAGTAGGTGGACTCTACAAGCATCCAGGCAGCTACATGGTCCTCTGTGCATACCTTAGCAAAACATTACAAACTGGATTCCTTTTCCAGGTGCTGAACAGGCTTTGCTACGACCATTCTCCAAGGAACTCTAGGTTCTAATTCCTTCTCCCCCTCAAGTTGTGTAAGCAATGCTAATCTACTCATATAGTTAAAGGCTACAGCAGCAGTGATATGTGATGAACATAACAGAGTTATGTAAGTGCTCTTACCATAACAGAAGATGTTCTCTTAAATTGCTGCTGCGATAGCCACGTGTACCCTCCATCTACCTTTTTGGACACTGTTTTTCAGGGTAAATGTTTGCATTCATAACGTTGTCTTAGCATGACAGTAGCTTTCCTCTTTTTTGGAACAAGAAAGTCCTGAAGGGTTTCAATGCCCGGGCTGCTGCTTTCTCCCTGAGCCACAGCAGCTTGGGAGGGTGTGGGGAGAATTCCAGTCTTTGGAAGACTGACTAGCCATTATATCCTAGGCAGGATATAACCCATAAGTTAAAGGCTACTGCTGCAGTGGTATAATTAGACATCTACTATTATGCTGATAGCATTTACATGTTTTATTTAGCAGATGACAAGAATGGCTGTGCTCTATGTATTACTGCACATATGACAGGGCAGGTTGGCACTATATCCAACTAAAGCTCAAATACTTCTAAATTTTAATTACTTTGGTACAACTTACAGTTTCCATATTTTTCAAAATGATTGCTTTATGTCCATAAATACCAAATTCAAATAAAATAATGTAAAAACATGGGTTATTACTGGTTAACATTTAGATATGGACCTGCAGAGAAGGACAATGAGTTTTGAATGGGGAGTAACATTTCCAAAAAATCCCAAAAGATGCTCATATGAAATGCTTAAAAAAGTTCAATAAATACTGTTTGGCACAGAAAAAGATACAGCCTGTTGCTCAAATAAAGGATTTAGCTGCATCATGACACAGATGTGGTTTCAAAGATTTATTTTGCCCAAAGGAAATATATTAATATGAAAGATGTTTTAGTTATATTATCTGCTTAAATAATCTTCAGATTTTCATTTTAATTTTAATGTTCCTTTTCACAGCAGAATGATATACCTTTCAGAGTAGATTCTCTGGGCTAAGCCTGACCTTCCAAATCTTTTATTCTTCCTTCCCAAATCATTTTTCATTATACTCCCAGCTCTTCTTTCCTGTCCTCTTCTGCACATTTTGACAAGCAACAGTCATGTTTTTGTAAAATCAGAAAGCCTTTGGCTTGTAAATGTGGGAAATGTATCAGTCAATGTGTTAGGCACCCAAGGAAATAAAAGAATAGTGAAGGCCGCCTCTGAATTTCAGTTTTAGGTATTATAAAACATGTCTGTACCTTGATCATGTATTTCCTTACTCTTAGCCATAAATAAACTGCAAACACCTTCCAGGTAGAGAATTTTAGATGGATGCATTTGATTAAGCCCATCTGTTACTGTTGCCAGATTTATGAGTCACCTATTACTGTCTTGCATTGCAAACTTTACATAATGCAGATCTTTATTCACGTATTAAGTGTCTTATTAAAATACTGGCCACAAGTGATACTACTGCAGTAATGGTAGATATACTCAAAGCAACAACAGTCTGGCTTCAAATACACTTCAAGTTGAGGGTAATTCCATACCTGTCTTTCTTAGACAGATTAACTCTGGTCTGTGTCTGTTGACATTAGTCTTTCAAGTGACATTACTAGCTAGTCACATTACTGCTGGTCCAAGGGAATTATTGCAGGAGGTAAGGGAGATAATTTGAAAGCTATTGCTAATTACTTTCACACATCTGTCCTTCATCCACAAAGTGAATTATTAAAAAATTTACTCTGGTAAATAATGAGCATAAATGTACTGGTTTAGTTACTGAGTAACGGTGAGCAGAAAATGTTAAAACTTTCAGCATGACTGTGGCCAAGAGCACTGACTTTCGGAACATGAACATATTATGTAAATCTGACAAACACATTCTACAAGGTTAATTTGTACATCCTGATAAGATCCATGCTAACTCTGAAAATGCTAAGTAAAGTATATTTCTCAAGTCATTTTAAGCAGAAAAAACTAATTGCATTTTCTTGGGTACTATACATGAGTCCCTGAAAGCTCAGTTCACTCACCTATTTATTTTTTATCAGCTCATTAACATCAGCCCATAATTACATTTATTGATTTGTAGTGTTATATACAGCAATGGGCTTGCTATCTATTTCATCGTGTATTTTTGAGCTAGCATTTCTTCACTTCTAAATTTTTGTTACATCTTCACATTATTTACAAAATAAGCAAGGGAGTATGCATTTCTATTAATTCTCAGAATTAATAATCATAATAACAATAATATGTGCGCTGGCGTGCACACACACACACACACACACACACACACACACACACACACACACACACACACACACACACACATGCACACTCATGCATATGTTAGAGAAGAATGGCACAGAATAATAAAACAATTTTAAGATGTCTTTTGTTTAATTCTCACTTCCAGAAAACATGCTGATAAATAAATCGGTAATCGTAATCCTGTCCTACAAATTACCTGTAAGTGCATGTATTGTTTATGCTTTGAGCATGCGTGTGCATGTGTTCTGTGATATGCATCATATATAAAATTAGTACTTAAAACATGTACCCACTGAGTGATAAAAGTAGCTTCCTCTATTACCCTGAAAAGGATGCAGAAGATCTTGATGAATGGATGGATGGAGAGATGAAAGAAGGAATAATTCTTGCTTGCTTAAATAACTTAATTTTTATATACCTAAGGGCTTGTCCACTGGACATGTTCATTTATAACCTGATTTTGCAAGGGCAAAGCACTTCTAGCTTTAAAACAACAACCTGATCTTTTCCCATAAGCCATTTTTTCTTAATACCTGACACTTATACTGTCAAATTAGTATCTAAAAAATAGTTTAATTTGACTAGTTTCTAAGGACAATCTTTATTATCAACGTTTTAATGGATCAAAATAGGGAGCCAAATAATTGAAGATGTGATTTGCAACACTCCTTACTGCTGTAGAATATCTCTCTAGATGGATATGTAAGTAGTTTTATTCAGGCATCACTGTGGCTAACGTTATACATGTTATGTATAGCAATAGTAAGGTAAATGCAGGAAGGCTGACAGCATGCAATAATGCAACATTAAAAGCATCATCATTTAAGTATATATCATGTTGATCTTGCCACAATTTGCACAAAATGACTCATATATTTTTCATGGGTGTCAAGTAAAAGGTACATTGTTCAGTTTCTTAGAGGATTATCGAATAAAAATAAAAATGATATAGTTTTAGTATATTAGTGTTCTCTGTTAAACAGATGACAGACCAACCACATGTGCCAAAAAACATTCCTCCATCAACCTGGACTGGATATATACTGGATGTGCATCTGTTAGTGGGAGAGTACATTTTTTGAGTTAGAATATATTAACATGCAGAAATCCAGAGAGACTTGCTCCTACAGAAAACATTTATTTTTCAGTTTTTATCAGAAGTTATTGAAATGTGCTATCGGTGAGTATATGTTGATAAAATATCTCTGACAAAAGTTTCTTTTGTGGAACTGATATAAAAACAAATATACATGCACATGCATACACACTCACACACATAAATACACACACACACACACACACACACACACACACACACACACACACACACACACACACACCACAGTCACAACACACACTTACACACACTAAAGCCCCTCACAAACACACTTATACACACGTACTTACCTGAACCACAACACCAGAAGCGCTAACTCAAAATCAGTTAACATCGGGATTTTGAATTTTGTGCTTCTGGTCTTTCAGTAATGTGGTGTATCGGGCTTTTCATCTCTGTATTTTAGGTGTCAGGATTCTGTGCGTTCGGGATTTTATAGGGGGCCTATACATATATATATATATATATATATATATATATATATATATATATATATATATATATATATATATATATATAATACATCTGTTTCCATTTCTTCCTGTCCTCTGCATTTTGCTCTGTCACACCAACCACCTGCATGTTCTCTCTCACCACATCCATAAACCTTATCGTAGGCCCTCCTCTTTTCCTGTTACCTGGTAGCTTCATCCTTAGCATCTTATTCCCAATAAACTCAGCATCCCTCCTCAGCACATGTCCAAACCAACATAATCTTGCCTCTCTGGCTTTGTCTCCAAACCTTCCAACCTGGGCTGACCCTCTAATATACTTATTCCTAATCCTGTCCACACTCGTCACACCCAGTGCAAATCTTAACATCCTTGACTCTGCCACATCCAGCTCTAACTCCTGCCTTTTTGTCAGTGCCACTGTCTCCAACCCATATAACATAGCTGGTCTTACTACCCTCTTGTAGACCTTCCCTTTCACTCTTACTGGTACCTGTCTGTCACAAATCACTCCTGACACTCTTCTCCAGCCACTCCATCCTGCCTGTACTCTCTTCATCACCTCTCTTCCACACTCACCGTTACTCTGAACTATTGATCCCAAGTATTTAAACTCATCCACCTTCACCACGTCTACTCCTTGCATCCTCACCATTCCTCTATCCTCCCTCTCATTCAAACACATGTATTCTGTCTTAGTCCTGCTGACCTTCATTCCTCTTCTCTCTAGAGCATATCTCCATCTCTCCAGGGTCTCCTACACCTGTTCCCTACTCTCACTACAGATCACAATGCCATCTGCAAAATTCAGAGTCCACGGGGACTCCTGTCTTATCTCGTCTGTCAACCTATCCATCACCATTGCAAATAAGAAAGGGCTCAGAACTGATCCTTGATGTAATCCCACCTCTACCTTAAACGTATCTGTCACTCTCACGGCAGACCTCACTGCTGTCACACTACCCTCGTACATATCCTGTACCACTCTTACATAATTCTCTGACACTCCCCACTTCCTCATAAAATACCACAACTCCTCTCTAGGCACCCTGTCATATGCTTTCTCTAAGTCTACAAAAACACAACGCAACTCCTTCTGACTTTCTCTGTACTTCTCCATCAACACTCTCAGAGCAAACATCACATCTGTAATGCTCTTTCCCGGCATGAAACCATACTGCTGATCAATAATCATCACATCCCTTCTTAACCTAGCTTCCACTACTCTTTCCCATAACTTCATGCTGTGACTGATCAGTTTAATCCCTCTGTAGCTACTACAGCTCTGCACATCACCCTTGTTCTTAAAAATCAGTACCAAAACACTTTTTCTCCATTCCTCAGGCATCTTCTCACTTTCCAAAATTTCATTAAACAATCTGGTTAAAAACTCCACTGCCATTTCACCTAAACACCTCCATGCTTCCACAGGTATGTCATCTGGACCAACAGCCTTTTCATTCTTTATCCTCTTCATAGCTATCCTTACTTCCTCCTTGCTAATCCATTGCACTTTACGATTCACTATCCCCACAGCATCCAACCTTCTTTCTCTCTCATTCTCTTTATTCATCAACCCCTTAAAGTACTCTTTCCATCTGCTCAACCTGCTGCACATCTTTCCTAGCTCGGTCCCTCTGTCTAGCCTTTCATACAACTCTTCATATGTCTTATCCTTAGCCTTCGCCACCTCTCTCTCTTTGCCATGCACCTCATCTCCTTATACTTCTGTCTACTTTCTTCATCTCTCTGACAATCCCACTTCTTTGCTAACCTCTTTCTCTGTATACTCTTCTGTACTTCCTCATTCCACCACCATGTCTCGTTGTCATCCTTCCTCTGTCCAGATGTCATACCAAGCACCTTTCTAGCATTCTTCCTTACTAGCTCTACTGTAGTTACCCAGCTATTTGGTAACTCTTCACTGCCACCCAGTGCCTGTCTTAACTCTTCCCTGAACTCTACCTCACAATTACCCTTTTTCAATTTCCGCCATTTGATCCCTGGTGCTGCCCTCACACTCCTCCTCCTCTTCTTGATCACCAATGTCATCTTACAAACCACCATCCTATGCTGCCTAACTACACTTTCCCTGGTCACCACTTTACAGTCTCCAATCTCCTTCAAACTGGCTGTCCTACATAAGATATAATCCACCTGTGTGCATCTTCCTCCACTCTTGTATGTCACCCTATGCTCCTTCCTCTTGTTAAAATACATATTCACCACAGCCATGTCCATCCTTTTCACAAAATCCACTACCATCTGACCTTCTGCATTCCTTTGTTTAACACCATACCTACCCATCACTTCCTCATCCCCTCTGTTCCCTTCACCAACATGCCCATTGAAATCTGCACCAATCACCACTCTCTCACCCTTGAGTACAGTCATCATGACTTCATCCAACTCACTCCAAAATTTTTTCTTTCTCATCCATTGTACACCCAACTTGTGGAGCATATGCACTAACAACATTCATCATTACACTATCAATTTCCAGCTTCATAAACATCACTCTATCCGACACTCTTTCAAACCAAAACACTCTTAGCATACTTTTCCTTCAGGATAACTCCTACGCCATTTCTCCTCCCATCCACACCATGATAAAACAATTTGAACCCACTTCCGATACACCTAGACTAACTCCCCTTCTATCTGGTCTCTTGCACACACAATATACCAACCTTCCATCTGCCCATCATATCGGCTAGCTCTCTAGCTATACCAGTCATACTGCCAACATTCAAAGTTCCGACCCTCATTACCACAGTCCTACCCTTTCTCCTCTGTTCCTGCCTTGGGCTATGCCTTCCACCTCTTCTCTTCCTTCGGCCAACATATGGATCTATGTCAGCTGATCGAGTTTTCAGAAACTCAAAATTCATATTGGTAAGATGATATAATCAAATTTCTGAAAACTTGAAGAGTAAAAAAAAAAAACTTTTTTATTTTTTTGCAAGAGAGCAAGCACCCCTGCTCCCTTCAGCCCCAACAAATTATATATACTAACTCCAGGATTGCACTACAGTGGGGAACAGGGTAAATTTTCCTATTCTCACTGAACCATGACCTCCATGAACAAGCATTGAACATGATACATTTTTTATTAAATTAACTGTTTCAATATAGTATCTACTTTTTGCCTATGCATCACGGTCTCCATTCAGAACCTCCAGCTGGTGCCTGACATATGCAGGTGCATTTCACTGTTTCCAGTTCTCACCATTGTAAATGTCTGCTGCTTTCCACATTTCGCTGTTATGATCTTGCTGATGTAAATTTTGATTATGTGTTAATGCATTCTATGGAAGTAGATCCATTTTATATCTATTTATCTCTCTCTCTCTCTAAATATATATATATATATATATATATATATATATATATATGTATATATATATATATATATATATATATATATATATATATTTATATATATATATATATATATATATATATGTATATATATATATATATATATATATATATATATATATATATATATACATATATATACATATGAGCAAATTCAGTAGACTGAATTTACACTTACCTGAACTACAGATTACCGAGTTGACAACACCAAAATTGCAATTAATTGAACCTTCACATTACCAAAGTTTTTTACAGGGAAAGAAGTTACTTGGCCAATATTTAACAAAATAACACACCAAAGTCTGTCAAACCCACCCAAGTGGGGGGGCTACACACCTTACACCCTTAAAATTACAATGGAATTAGACTTCCTCAGAATATTATAAAAATGTATAACATCATTTAAAGAACCTAAACATGCTAATAATTGGTTGTTATAGTTGTTGTTGTCCTGGCACTAAAAAACTTTAGTTCTCAACCTTTTTAAATGACATTTGAAATTAATAGAAGAATTCAAACCATAATGATTAGCTGAATCTAACAAAATCTGCTGTTTATATTATAAATATTTAAGAACATCATTTCTTCCACCCTTAACAAGGTGGTTTGTGAAATCTATAATAATGAAAAGAAGCTTATTAAATCCAACACACTGAACTGAATGCCTGTATAATGCATTTAAAGTGTCTTCCTTTTTAATGCTGTTTGGCACTGTAAAACCCTGTCTCTTAATCTGTGAGTTTTTTTCCCTACATAAAAAGAGTTACATGTGTAACAAACAGTAAAATTCACCACAAAAATTGAATAACAGGTGAAAAATACCACACGGAGAATAAGTGCTAGTGGTGGCGGCACATTAAATTATGGGACCCACACTGCTGTATCTGCATGCTGAACAACATAAACATTTGAGTAAACTCCATATTTTAGTAGACTTGTGCATTTCAAAATATTTGTAAGGTTGCACCCCATTTTATTATTGAAAATGGCTTATCACCCACAATGTTTAATATTTCGTCACTTTTGTTAAAAAGCCTCCAATTATTAGACAGCGACCTTTAAAGTAATACTTACTTTTCTTATATAATCCCCCTGATTTATGAAGCCCTGTAGAGCATGCAGGATTACTCTAAGAGCTATTTTCGGCAATATGGCTGATGTGCAATCCAGGCATGAGCTCCCGGGACGTGCACGTGAGCTCTTAGACTAATACTGCACGGAGCAAGCTCCTGCAAATTACCCCCATTTGCAGGTGAAAACCATGCAAATGAGGGTAATTTCGATCCAGGAAGATGGCAGCTGTCAATGCAGAATGAGTGCAGTCTGCAGAAATGTACTAGGTTAGTAACTGAGTACATTTCTGCAAACTACAAAATGGAGCTATGACAGCTCCAAATAAAGGCTGCATATTATTTAGGAAGCATGCCAATGGCCAAGTAGAAGGCTGTTGGCATTGCAAACTGTTTAAAAAATAAAAAAAGCAACTTTCATTTTTTTCGCCGATCTCGGCTGTTTAAGCATAGTGCAGCGGCTCGCAAATGGGATCGGGGGGGGGGGATAATAAAATAAACATAAAATAAGCATTCTAACTAAAAGCAGTATTCTGCCATGCAAGTCAATGGCAGGCATAAGACAACCTGGCCAGTGAATAATGGTTGCTAAGGGGGAGGCTCAGTGTGGGACATGTAACTATGCATTAGCAGGCAATCATATGCAAATGAGGGGAAGGATAGTGAATCCCAGATTTCCACAGGGTGTGAGGCAGTTCCCAAGAGTGTAAGAGTATAAATAGCTGGGCGCAAGACTAGGATATAGGTGACATCATGGGTGTGTGTGTCAGGCATACTGTAAGTGGATCAGAGCCATGTGGCTCAGGATTGCTCCTAGCTTAGCACAGCTAAGCTAGGGGTGTGTCCAAACCTGCCTAGCACTCTTTACAAAGTGTAAGCAGGTGTGTGCGCTGCACACCAGATTTTACAGGAAGAAAAAGGAAGTTAAACTCAGAAATAGCAGCTCTGTGGACATTTGAGCACTCAGTTTGTGAGGTGCGCACACGGGCTTAAACAGGGAGACAATGGGAAGGGAAAACAGCAGTACGAAGGTAATCAAGGAGAACTAGCTTAGCTGGCAGGTGAAATTTATCAGAATCAGTCAATTACACAGACAGCAGACCAGCCCAGCCCAGAACACTACTATAAACTAAGCAAACGCCTTCCCCTCTGTTTTTTCCACATTCTATACCACCGGTGTATACAAGCGGGTAAAATTTAACAAACAAACCTACAAAATGAGAAGGGCTGCAGCAGGCAACATAGAACAACATGTGCAAGAGGCTGAGGGTGGTGAGGATGTGAATGCTGCCCAACAACCCACAGTGAGGAGACGGAGAAGAGTGCACAAACCCAGGTTAACCTATCAGGGGCTACATGAGCTGGAGATAGTGGAGCACTATAGGGTGGACACAGACCTCCTACAGCAAATTGTTGAGCTGTGCCGGCCACACCTGACACACCAAACTGGCCGAGGGGAACCCATCCCAGTGGATACCAAGGTATGTGTAGGCCTAGGTATACTAGCCACAGGTAGCTCCCAAAGCACAACTGGGGATATCATGGGGATCTCACAGGCATCAGCATCTAGAGTATTCCACCAGTTCCTGGATGCTATGTCAGCACATGCCAGTGAGCACATATATTTCCTCAACACACGTGAGGTGTTGACCAGCAATATGTGTCTCTTCCATTAAAGTAGCAGAATACCCTGGGGTAGTAGGTGCTATAAACTGCATGCACATATGCATCAAAGAACCACCCGGGGAGCAGGGTAGGGCCTACATCAACCACAGGGGCATCCCCTCCATCAACTGCCAGGTCTTATGTGATGCCCAGGGCAATATAATGAATGTGTGTACTGGTTGCACTGGAAGCTATGATGATTCACACATATTGCATCTGACACAGCTGTACCACAGATTTGCCAATGTGGACATCCCCTACGGTCACCTAGTGGGGGATGCTGGGTACCCACTGGAGCTGTGGCTGATGACACCCATCAGAAATGCATGCACATCTGAACAACAATACCATAATGAGGCACACGCACAGGCCAGACATATAATAGAGAATGTGTTTGGGATGCTCAGGTCATGGTTCTGGTGTCTGGACACATCCGGTGGAGCCTTGCAGTATTCACCAGCTACATGTACCCAAATTGTTATGGTATGTGCTATGCTACACAATATGATCCTCCAGAAACAGCTGCAGCAGGAACAGCATGGGGCAGGGCCACATAGCCCCCCACCAATGCCAAGGCCTGTACAGGCACAGAATGACTCGGAGGAGGAACAACCTGAGCCCGTCCCAGTAGGCAGAAAGAGGCATGCCCATTATGCCCTGGCCTTGGCAAAGAGGCAGAGCATAGCATATGCACTGACACAGTAGGGACCCAGGGAATGATACTTCTCTCTGACTTGCACAGACAGTAAATGGGATGCCAAACATGACACTACCTGTGTTCAACCATATATAGGGAGTGTACTATGTGCATCCGACATACGCAGCCCTCCAGCAACATCCTCAAGTCTGGCACACCCTCTAGGTAAGTCAATCAACCTACCAACTGCCAAATGGAGTAGAATGTGTTGTTACCTGTAGCTATGGTATGGATGTGAGCATGCAAGGGAATTGGTTGGCGGAATGTTATGGCAGCAGACAGTAGACACCCACAGTGGCACCATGACATCTGTAACACACTGGAGTCACCATAGTAGCCAGTACCACACAGGGTGACAAAACCTACCACAGGAAATGGGCTGAGTGACATGTGTGTCCATAAGACCCACACATGCCAGTCAAGAAGGTTCACATATCCAACAACAGTCTCAGCCAGCAGGACAGGTGTAGACAAACACAAACCAATGCTGTACTATGGCCTCTGAATGAGCCCTATGGGTAACCCTCCCCCAGGCCTACACAGACACACTACAGCAGGCCAGGCAGTTGGATGTAAGTTGTGAAGGCTAGGAAGTCAGAAACGAGTATGTAGGTAAGTAAAGCTAAGATCTGTAGTACACTGGTATGCCTCTAGCCAGCATGATAGGTAAGACTACAGACTGAAATGGAGTACCTGACATACCAGTACATTCCTAGCAAATGTGTACAAGTGTCAGGTGTGCCCCCCATCCTATCTACACTTATAGTAACCGTCAGGTGTGCCCCCCCCCTCCTATGTAGAAATGTAGAAACAGTCAGGTGTACCCCCACTATGCAGAAATATAGCAAAAGTCAAATGACCGATGGATACAGTGTAGACAGAGCATGCTACATGTCGGTGTACAACACAAAGGTCAGCACCGCAGTACAAACTACCTGGACTTGATCCACACATGCAATACGGATGGCCATACTGGGCATGCTCACACACTTAAACACATGAAGGCCATGTCTGCACACACCAGTGGACCAGACATATCTGGCAATCACAGTTCTTAGTCCATACACATGTCAGTGTGCACCACTCCTGCCTTTCACACACAGTGGATAGGAATACAGACACATATGTAAGGACAACATACTATAATAAGCCAAAGGTAGACGGACATAGATGTGTGGAAGAGGGTGACTGTGACAAGGAGCCATTCAGGCCTGTCTCACCCAGCACACAGCCAAAGGGTCCCAAACACATGAGGTGCAGATGTCACTCACTGCAGATACTAGCCACCAGTATCTGTCAGCATGACAGACTATGTGGTGCATGTGCCAGCTGTGCAACATGACTGTACAAGGAAGTAGTCATCTGGTAGCTGTATACACGTACCTGTGACATATGACTCTGTGTGTGCCCACATGTGGCATGTCAACCCCTACATGAATGGGTTATGTCCCATGCACACACCACCCTCTCCATAGCAGTATTATGACATGCCTGCTGAGGTCATCCAATGTGAAATACACCTTTGGGAGAGCTGCAGCTCAATAATCTCCATGGCGCGTCCCATAACTGCATGCTGCTGTAGTGATAAAGTAGTTAGGCAGTGATTCTAACCCCAGACTTGGCAATTGTGTGAATGTTTGTGTGTGTGTCTATCTGTTTGTCTCTGACTGTGTAGAGAGAAATGCTTTTTAGGCTACTCACACTCCGTACAATTCATATACTCAACTTTGGCAAAGCTGCTGATGTCACTCACCTAGAAATACACCTCTGGAAAAGACATAGACCAATAATCTCTGTAGTGTGTCCTGTAACTGCGTACTGCTGTAGTGTGATAAAGTAGTTAGGTAGGTGTTCTAACCCCAGACCGGGCAACTGTGTTTGTGTCTGAATCTGTTTGTGTGTCTGACTGAGTAAAGAGCAATGCTTTTTAGGCTACTCACACTCTGTGCAATTCATATACTCAACTTTGGCAAGGCTGCTGAAGTCACTCACCTAGAAATACACCTCTGGGAAAATCATAATCCAGTAATCTACCTAGTGCATCCTGTAACTGCATATTGCTGTAGTGTGATAAAGTAGTTAGAGAGGTGTTCTAAACCCAGACCTGGCAACTGTGTGTTTGTGTGTCTGACTGAGTAGAGAACAATGTTTTTTAGGCTACTCACACTCCGTACGATTCATATACTCAACTTTGGCAAGGCTGCTGATGTCACTCACCTAGACATTCACCTCTGGAAAAGGTGTAGACCAGTAATCTCTGTAGCATGTCCTGTAACTGTGTACTGTTGTAGTGTGTTAATGTAGGTAGGTAGATGTTCCAACCCCAGACTTAGTAACTGTGTGTGTGTGAATCTGTGTGTCCATGCATCTCTGTCTGTCTTTGACTGAGTAGAGAGCAATTCTTTTTAGGGTACTCACACTCCTTAGAATTCATATACTCAACTTTGGCAAGGCTGCTGATGTCACCCACCTAGAAATACACCTCTGGGAAGGTTGTAGCTCAGTAATCTCTGTAGTGCGTCCTGTAACTGTGTACTGCTGTAGTGTGATTTAGAACTGTGGTAGGGTTCCATCTCTACCCATGGCAGCTCTGGATGTTTTGTGTGTGTTACAATGTCTGTGTATGGAGCAATGCATTATAGGCTACTCACTCACAGTACATTTCAAATGCCCTACTTTGGCAATCCTGCTGATGTCATTCATTGTGAAATACAGCTTTGTGGAAATAGCTCTGGAGTAATCTCTGGGGTGTGACCTATAACTGCTCCATGCTGTAGTATGATGTAGGTTTTGGTCAGGGGTTCAATACCCACACATGTCAGTTGTGGATGTTTTGTGTGTATCACTGTCTGTGTAGGGAGCAATGCATTTTAGGCTAGTCACTCGCAGTACAGTTGAAATGCCCTTCTTTGGTAATCCTGCTGATGTCATGCATTGTAAAATACACCTTTGGGGAAGGATTTCTCTAGTAATCCCTGTGGTGCATCCTATAACAGCTCTATACTGTAGCATGATATAGACCTTGGTCAGGGGTTCTATACCAACACATGTCAGTTGTGAATGTTTTGTTTGTGTCTCACTGTCTGTGTAGGGAACAACACATTTTAGGCTAGTCACTCGCAGTACAGCTGAAATGGCCTTTGGTAATCCTGCTGATGTCATTCAATGTGAAATACACCCTTGGGGAAGAACTACTTAAGTAATTTCTGTGGTGTGTACTATAGCTGCATAGTACTGTAGTGTAATAAACTAGTTAGGTAGGGGTTCAACTCCGAAGCCATGACAGGTGTGTGTTTGGAACTCATATCCTGTGTAGAGGTGGGTAGGAGTGTGTGACACATGTGGACAATGTATTGGGGGTTTTGCTTATTTCTTTTATGGTGATCCTACTATATATCACAATGTCAACCATACATGGATAACAGATGTAAATTAGCTGAGAGGCTGGGGTGCAAAGCCATACCCATACATGTAACATCAAGGCCAGCCAATCACAGTTAGCAACCCCACTATTACCCAGAGCACACACTCAACCCATGTGTCATATGCACACACATGCCTAGGCAACAGCCAATATGTGGGTAGTACACTGCATATTGGCCACTGATAGTAACTATGCAGTGATAGCAGTGGGCTACAGATGGCATGTCACCCTGCCCATCTGTCCAATATGCACATACATGCAGACAGTGCAGCTCCACCATGTTCGCCAATGGACACCTGCACCACCTATGGTGCCTTCACATGTGACTCACAACGGACATAGCATCCCTGACAACATGGCCTGTATGGACAGATGACACTGACATCAGCAAATGCTGTTAGCGTGCTATCAATGTTGGTGCAGGGTAAACCTGCTGCCCATTACCAGTTCCTGCCATAGGTGGGTAAGAATGGCACATCTGATGATAATCTGTGTTCACAACATGGGCCAGACACCCCAGGTACAGTAGCACATGTCACTGTACATGCATGTGGGAGGTGTGCACATCCCAGACACCATCCATGTCATGGACTAAGGAATACATACATAGCAAGTGATGCACAGCATTGACCACACATAACAGTCACCCAGGTGACTAGATGGGGGATGCAATATCCACCTGTGTGGGCAAATGCAGAAACTACAGGCCTGAGCCACAATGCAGACCATTGTCATGTGGCCTGATGCCAAGGTATACCCATCGCCTTCCCCTGTACAGCCTGCTGGCACAGTTGACCACCACACACCCATGCAGACATGCACCCATGCATGTCAAAACTGGCACCCTGTGTGTTCGTGTGTGTGTGTTGTATGGTGTGTATGTCCAAATCCACACTCACTGCAACCCCCCAGGGAATACTGAAACATGCTGTCTGATGTCTGACACCTCCTCATACTCTTTGCCCATACGACCTCCATATGACCAGTGTGGTGCATGTGATACCTGCACATTGATGTGTTGTGGCAATCCTACTAGTGATGAGTTGCACTCCTGGCCCTGCCAAGTGTGTCAATGTGTGTGCGTCCCTGTGTGAGTGTGCCTGTGTTGACGCTGGCACCTGTTCATGCAGACAGGCACAAGTACATCACCTACCGTATATCTACCGTATCCCTGTTGCAGATGTCACTCACCATCACATATATGTTCTGAGTGCTCCACAGCAGGTAACCCATGTGGTGCATGCAATAACGGCATTGAACTGTGATAGTACTACATAGTTGTTGGGGGTTTGATGCCCTGTGCTGGTATAGGTGTGTGACATAAACCTGCTTCAATTTTACTCTCCCACCCCACCCTGACATGTATTTGCATCTGTCTGCCTTCCCCACCCCCTCTCTGGTGGATGTGGAGGCCCACACCTGCTTTGCTTAGGCAGCAGCATGTGTAATTTAACTGATGCTCATGATCAGCTGATGGCCTCTGCACGAATTGCAGCCCTCCCCTAGCTGACTGAATGTGGAACAGATGTGGTAACATTCCCATAGCCAAATGCATGGAAACGCACTCTAATACATAGGAACATCATGGTGGTGTTGGCCCTTTTCAGTCACTGTGAGCAGGAACTAGATCTGCTGTTTGGCAAACAGCATCTCAGATTTATTGGGGATTTACCTCTAACAACATACACTGCAGAAAGACGGAAATGAACAGGAGGGGGATGTGTCTGACCTGACTACAGACTGCAAGTGCTGCTATACTGCATTTGGAGTAATGTTGGTTTAACAGTGTTTATCTGGATATGCCTTTCGTACATGTCGCAATACCTGCCATGTCAGTTCCATGTATATGAGGAATCCCCATATGCAGGGTCATCTGCAGACTGGGCAGTGTTGTGCCTTTGGTTTCATGTTTTAGCTACGGTGCATCTATCTGTGGAATGCAGAAGATAGTGTGAGGACTGCAGTCTATAGATGGTGAAGGCTGTGACAGTTACTGACTTCATATCCCTCATAGGACATATGTTGCAAAAAACCCAGTTACAATGGTAAATCTATGAAGTTGTCACAGAAACATGTCTATACTGGCCCTGTGTATGTGCTGTCAGACACACCTCTGTCAACCTTTGTACATATGTCATGCATGAAGTGGTGCATATGTGCTGTACACCATAAATAGTGTCATCATATCTGATAACAAGCCAGTGATATATCAGATTGCTACACATGTCAACGACCTGAGACGTACCTCCTTGGACTACATGAAAAGGGACGTCGAGGAGCTCTCTGATTATGTAGCCCAGGCAGGTATGACCCTGACCTTGAGCAGTATCCTACCTTCACCTAGAATGATGCCACAATACAGTGATAAGATGATCAGCTTTAATAATTGGCTTAAATTCTGGTGTCATTCAAAGGGGATCCAATGTCTGTCTGCCTGGGATGACATGCTGGACAAGCCACGCTGCTTCGCAAGGGACGGCTTGCACCTGTCACCCTGGGCTTCCGGATATTGGCAAAGGCTCTTGCCACCCCATAGTGCCTTTTAGGCAAGGCTCAAATTCTAAACCTACCACCCTAGAACACCAAAAGGAAAAAACTAAGGGTAATGCTGCTCAATGCCAGAAGTCTCAATCTCAAGATGCACGCACTCGAGGCCCTTCTCAATATGGAGAACATCGATGTCTGTGCTGTGACAGAAACCTGGTTCAAGGCTCCTGAGAGCACCCCAGCACTAACAGGTTTCACCTCATATCATACGTTCCGCCCCAAAATCCGGACAACACCAAGAAAGGAGGGGTGTCCATATTCATAAAGGACACCCACACCTCAAGGTTGGTGGCAATGCACGATGCATCTGAGACCATCCAGGTGCAATTAACCATAGGCAAGACTGCTCTGCAATTTGTAGCATGTTACAGGCCACCCTCTCAAACTCAGGAACCTCACATGGCCTTCCTGAAAACATTGGAGGATAAATGTATCTCCAAACACCATCATACTAGGTGACTTCAACTACCCTAATATAGACTGGGAACACTACTCAAGCCCGAACACTCTAACCCAAAGATTCCTGGAGTTCATAAACTCAAATGCCATGGAACAACTAGTCACCATCCCCACAAGAGGTGAAAACATACTTGATCTCATCATCACGAACATGGGATCAAAATGTTCAACACCGAAGTATACCCTCACTGGTGAGATCAGATCATAAACTAATCTCGCTGGAGGTCCTCATCCCGCCCCACCTGAAACAAAAAGACCACAGTGAAAAACTTCTCAAAAGCCGATTTCACACTTCTAAAACTAGTGTGGTCTCCTTTAAGGCCCCTGAGCCAGTGGTAAACATTACTCAAACCGCTGAATCACTTACAAATGCCTTCTACCAGCACCTACAGGACTGCATGGATCAGGCAATCCCAAACAAAACTAAGACTCTCTGTACCAAAGGCAAGCGTCCAGTCTGGTGGACCCCAGCCATAAACAAGCTCTACAACAAAAGGAGGAAGCTACTACAAGATAGAGCAAAATCCTTGAAAGGTAAGACACCTTTGATCATTATAAGTAAAAACTAAGAGCTCTCATAAAATCATCCAAGGCAAATTTTGAGAGAAAAATCGCCAAGGACTCTAAAGACAATCATAAGGCCTTCTTTAGCTATGTTAGAAACCTAGGAGGAAACTCCCAGATATGCTCAGAATTAGTTCAAAATGATGTGAAAATTACTGAACCTACACACTTTGCTAACATACTGGCTGACAGGATCAGTGCAAACTTCTCCCCTTTCCCCAAAAGGAGAGATATCTATTCCAGAGGATTGTAGCCCCCAAACATCTCCAACGCCCAGGTGAGAACTGCCCTCACTAAGGCAAAAACACAGCATCCATGGGACCGGATGGTGTCCCCGGCTGTGTGCTTCATGAACTCAACGAGGAATTAAACCCACAGTTAGGACAGCTGTTTAATCTTTGCCTCACCTCAGGATACGTGCAAGGAGTGGCACGCGACTGTGGTCCCACTTCATAAGGGCGGTGCCTCCACAGACCCTGGAAATTACCGCCCCATTAGCTTGACAAGCCTTATCTGCAAAGCCATGGAGAGGATCATAATGGAACTCATAAATAAAGACATAGGGAACTTGCAGACTTTGGATCCAACCCAGTTTGGCTTTGTCAAAGGCAGATCCTGCCTCTTAAACTTGGTTGACTTTTTGAGACAGTCACCAAGGCCATTGATGAGGGAAAGGCAGTCCATACAGCCTACCTCGACCTGGCAAAGGCCTTGACACAATACCCCACTCAGGTATCATCGAAAAACTCATCAGCTTGAATGTAAACCCATACATCACAAGATGGGTTGCAAACTGGCTAGCGACAGAACCCACAGGGTCAGAGTTGCTGGAGCCATGTCAGACTCAAAGCCTGTCACAAGTGGTGTCCCACAGGGCTCAGTCCTGGGTCCACTCTTGTTCGGCATCTACTTTTCTGAAGTACAAGCAAACACAGGAGGGTTATGGCTGACAAAGTTTGCAGATGACTGCAAACTGGGCCATAGTCGAAAACACATCTGACACAGATATCCTCCAGAAGGGCCTCACAGAAATGGATAACTGGTGCCAGAGCCATGGCCTGAAGTTAAACGCCAAAAATGCATAGTCATACCCTTCGGAAAAACAAGGTTACCCCTAGCTACCATATAGGTGACAATCCACTGAGCACAGAAAAGTCATCAGGGATCTGGGGACCCAAGTTGACAGTAGTCTTCGTTTGACACTCATGTTGCTAAAGTAGTTAGGAAAACCTTCTATATCGCCCACCTGATCATGAAGGGATTCACATCTAGATCAAGGGAGGTCATCGTCCCCTGTACTCATCACTCATTAGACCTATGATTGAGTACAATGCCCGTTCGAATGTATCTGACCAGACACCTGATGCAGCTTGAAAGGCCCCAAAAGTTCCTCACCAAAAGGATAAAGGGTCTCAAAAATATGTCTTATGCTGCCCGACTGAAAGAACTCCAGCTTTATTCAGTCTCATACCGCTTGCTCAGAGGTGACCTGTGCCTGACATATAAGGCCATGTCAAACCCAGATTTGATGAATATGCTTCACCTCAAAAATCTAGATCCCTCAGAACCACAAGGGCGGAGACTTAAACCTTGACACGGTTATAAATAGAACGTGCTGGAGGGACAGATTCATCACCCAGAGACTCCCTATGCTGTGGAACAAAATCCCGGTACATGTGAGGCAGAGCACCTCGCTGGCCTTGTTCAAGAGGAATCTTGACCAATGGATGGGAGATCGCAGATATACCCCAGGGATTACTTCAGTGTCACTGCTTGACAGAGGCACAGAAAAATGATAGGCATAGTTTTTATTCAAACTAAAGGGGTGGCGAAAGCCACATAACTATGGGCTAGGCTTATAAATGCCCTTGGGCAGATAGCCTAGTATGAACCTATGAACCTATGAACCTATGTCATGTACAGTAGGGGTTATATATCATGACATAACCTGGACATTCTGTGGATGTTTGTACAGTACAATACATCCCTACTTCATGTGGGCGTGGTCCCTTTTCATTTCCTGTGTGATGGACATCCTTCCTGTGTGTGGGCATCAGTGTTACAGACAACAGGTAGCAATACCTCTTACAGGAGAACCTGCACACTCAGAGTGGCCACATATTTGTAGGAGGATATGGAACTACAGACATGCTGTGAGTAGAGTTGTTTTATGCTTTGCATAGTACTGGTGTTACAGGGTGTGTGTGTGTTTGTGTGTGTGTACATACTAATGTACCTTGGAATGCAGTCTGTCTACATAGCTCACTACTGTGGGCCTATCCGCTTGCTAGACAGAGGTATGCCTATCATGTGTTGTCTGTCCACCACACAGGTCCTGTGTTAGATATTACACTGGTAGTTTGTGTGTTGAATGCTATCAGTACATGGCTACATCCATTTATGTGTCTAACATCAATTCCCTGACTAAGGGTATGTTGCAGACTATCCTGTAACACCAGCACCTTGCTTAGTGTATGGCAACAGTGTTTCACATATGTGTCTGAGTTTCAGCCTCTGTTTTCCATCTACATACCAAGCTTTGCACATATGTCATGCTATTGGGGGTTGTTCTGTAGTGGGCTGTGAGTATATCACACTGCCATTGCTGCCATTAGTCCACTGCTGTTGTATCCCCCACACATACAGTGGGGCTGGGGCCATATATGTGTGGGCGTCACCTACACAATACATGTGTGCCCTTATGCACTCCAGAGGTCAGTGTATGTAACAGTGGTATATAAGCCTGTATTATCGAGTGTAGGTGGGGAGCACCATAATGACCTAGGCTGTTACAAAATGTGGGGGTATCAGGGGTGAGCTGCCACAAGGTATATGGATGTACAGTACAGTATACTTCACCTATATTGGCATTACTTACATGAATTGGGTTACTGCAAGCCTACTGCCTCCTGCCATACAGACTGTTCTGTTTGTCGGTGTGCTCATGATGGTGTCAGTTATGCCTTGTTATGTACCAGTTACAACCCATTTGATCACAAAATGTCTTTACCTCCTACTGAGTTTGTACAGAGTGTAGACAGAGGCTGCTGAACTACAAACCTGCAGTACATACTGTTGACTGTTTGGTATTCTGTGGCCCAGTCTGTCTTCACTATTGTACAACTTGAAGGGCTTGGCCTGGACAGCAAAAGTTGTGAACCTTTCCAGACTACTGTATTAGTGTAACTGTTTCATAGTTGCAGTACTCTGTTTACATGGTTGTCAGTATCTGAACAGCTATATGACATGGCATATAGAACTGTTATAGTACACAATTAAAGGATTCCCATTTCTGCAAACCTGTGTGTGGTGTCTTTCCTATGACCTTTCTATGGGTATATGTTGCAGACAACGATTGCCATTTGTATGGGTGGCCCATACAGTGTCCAGCTGTTCAGGTGTTAACTGTAGGCATAGTGGTTGTTCCATATTGTGTGCACCTTCTACACATGTATCTTACTGTACATATATCTGCGTGTGTATGTGTAGTCATATGTGTGTGTGTGTGTGTGTGTGTGTGTGTGTGTGTGTGTGTGTGTATATATATATATATATATATATATATATATATATATATATATATATATATATATATATATATATCTGTATCTGCATATCTGTTTGTCTGTGTATCTGTATCTTGGGGATGTTGATGGCTTCCACATATTACATGTCCTTTGGGAGGCAGACTGTACTTGGTAGTGTATTGCAGTGTGCACATGTTTGGCTGTGGGGGGATGCCTATTCGCACAAGACGTATAGTGTGTGTGGGGACTCTCAACCCCATTAACTGTGCATATGGATATACGTGCATTTATTAATCTGCTATTGCTATCTACAGATGTATGACCATATATACCTATATAGATGTATATATCTGCTAACATATATATAACTATGTCCGTATATACCTACATAGATATATATCTGCATACACATATGTAACGTGCTGTGTATATGTAGACATATAGGTGTAGACACATATATGTGTCGATTTAGGCATATGCATTTATATATGTGCATATATATTGATATATATGTGTATAGTTTTAGAAATATATATATATATATATATATATATATATATATGTGTTGTATCTGTTTAGATATTAATACATTTACACACACATACATCTAGATGTTGGTATACATTCTCTGTACTGTTGCATGATTGGACTGGATAATATGTTTCTGAAAACATCAAGTCTCTTGTATCTGTCATGGCTTAGTAGTAAATCACTTTGTCTATGGTGTGCAGGGTCCTTCATTTGAGCCTTGCAAGAGCTATTTATTTTGTTGCTGGGCAGAACATGGCCCGTTGGATAGACAGTGATTAAGGCAGTTGTAAGCAGGTTTGCGCAGGTTTGTGTGGAGCTAAGCAATGCCTACACAGGTTAAGCAATTCAGCAAGTAACTGAGTATAAGAAACTGTAACCGGACTTTAGCAGTGCTTACCTCCGCGCAAACCCACATACAACTGATTTAAAGTGCCTTAAACACTCTGTATCCATCAGCCCTTGTTCTGCCTAGCAACAAAATAAACAATCTCTGCCAGGCTCGAACCCAGAACAATGTACACCATAGCCAAAGTGATTTACCTCTAAGCCATCTCAGATATACATAACCCTGCTGTATTCACAAGCATATCAGCCAGCCCAGTCATTCAACAGTACAGAGAATGTATTCCAACATGTAGATGTATGTGTGTGTGAAAATATATTAATGTCTAAACAGATACAACATATTGATATATATATATATATATATATATATATATATATATATATATATGTACATACATACATATATGTAAACATATATTTATATCTATATAGGTATATATATATGGCATATATAAGTACACAACTGAGAAGTAGGTTTTTTAACAGGTAGAATGTTGTGATTTTTCATTTATTAATACTGGTGCTTTGAGGACTTGTCAACTACCGATATGGGTAGAGTGTACCAAGTTAGTCCAATACCCGCTCTATGTTAACGACACCAGCTGTGTTTTTGTAATCTTTATACATCTTTAATTTTTTTTAATGTAGTTTTTAATGTTTTTTTTAAGTAAGCCGTGGGCGGTATGTTTACTAATATGGTATATAATTTGTGATTTCGTCCTAACAGTATTACCAGGATGTTTTTAAATGTAAATATATCATATGGTTTAACTTTTTAATAAAACTAAAATGCTAGATGCAACTTAGTCTTGAATGTTGTCTTACATAATATAGACAACATATTAATCTTGTAAATGCGGTGACAGGAGGTACTGTAAATTACAGTAATCATGTGATCTCCAATTTAAATCATGTATTTAAAGCATTGGGTTGGGTTTGAAACTGTTTACCATTTTTTCTGAAGAAGTCGGCGTGTTACCGACGAAAAGCATGTGTACTGAGCTTAAATACATTTTATGTGTTTTGGAAACTATACCTTCGTATCTTGGATATTGGAGTTGCTGACTGTGTACTATTGATTTACTCGTTGGTTCGGAGTGCATCGTGTTTCTGTGTTTACTTGGTCTTTTAAGCTGATTTGGTTTGTGGATTACAGCCCTCCTCTAGCTGATTACATGTGGGACAGCTGTGGTAACATTCCCATAGACAATTGCATGGAAACAAACTCCAATATCTAGGAACATCATGTTGGTGTTGGGCATTTTCATTCATGTGAACAGGAACTAGATCTGTTTTTTGGCAAACAGCATCACAGATAGACTGGGGACTTATCTCTCACAACATACATTGTGGAATCAGGCCAACACACAGGAGGGGGATGTGCCTGTCCTGACTACAGACTGTAAGTGCTGCTGTACTGCAGTTGGGGCAATATTGGTTTAACAGGGTGTGTGTGGATATGGCTGTCCTACATGTTTTAATACTTGTTATGTCAGTGCTATGTTTATGAGAAATCCCCATCTGTAGGGTCATCTGCAGACTAGGCAGTGTGTGGTGCCTTGTGTTCCTTGTATTACCCACAGAGCACCTATCTCTCAACTGCAGAAGGTAGTGTGAGGATTGCAGTCAGTAGATGGTGACAGCAAGGAGAGTTACTGATGTCATATCCCTCATAGGACATATGTTGCATCAAACCCTGTTACAACAGGAAATATATGAGGTTATCACAGCGACATGTCAATATTGGCCCTGTGTTTCTGCCTCCAGCCACAACTTTGTCAACCTTTGTACATATGTCATGCAGGTGGGGTGCATATGTTCTGTACACCATATTCATTGACAGCATATCTGATAACAAGCCAGTGAGATATCAGACTGCTACACATGTTATGTATGGTAGGTATTATATCTGAGGGCATAGCCTGGGCATTCTGTGGTTGTGTGTACAGTACTGAGGTATGTGTAAGTCTGGTAATTGTCGACAGTGTGTGTATAGTGCATATGTACCTTGGCCTGTGTAGAGACTGTGGTAGATGTCATTGTTCTTGGTCCTGTTCTATCTGATGTCACATGCTGCTCCACTGTATGTCACCCTATCAGCTTACATGTTTTTAGGGGCGAACACACACATGTCCCAAACCACAGACAGCCATTGGACCACACTGTGTAGTGGCCTAGTATATGTAGGGTTGTTGTGTGAGTGGCTCATATGATGATGGTGTACATCAGATAGTTCATATACTGTAATAGTATGCTAGCTTACCATATGTGGTGTGGCTGTGTTCACATTGGTTGTGGTTATTCACTTTCACACAGATGTCTGTTACTCTGTGATGTGACATGCCTGTAGAGCCTGCTATCTATGCAGGTACATGTGTATTCCCACATAGGAGATGTAGCCCAGTGTTGAGTCAGTCTGCCTGTAGCCTGCACTGTGCTTTGTTACATGCTTAGCAGCTTGCTCTACCTATCCAGTGAGATGTCATGTCCAGATACTTGCCAGATGTACTGCTGCTGGGCCACCATAACAGTCATGTATGTCAGACAAAGCAGTGGGATGCTGTTCAGATGTATGTCCCTAACTAATGGATAGGATGTGGCCATGGCACCTCTGTACCAGTGGTTATTATGTGTCAGGACAGACAGGGGTGTATGAATGCATAACCTATGGGGGCAAATGTATACCAGTATGTACCTGTTATACCCATCTACATGATTGTTAACATCCACATTGACAGGCCTGGTCCACATGTCTTGCATGAAAGGGTTCTGTGTATACCCCTGGACTGACCAGAGTGTGTTAGACTGTCCACATATATTGGCTATATTGCAGCTGTAGTCCACAGGGGTGTTACTGTGCTAGCAGTGGTACTGTACTATGATGACCTCAGGATGTCTGTAAGTAGCCAATGGCACACATGTTATCAGCAGATGTGGCCTCCCACACACACCATTTCTGTGAAGACAATACCTATTACAGTAGCAATAGTCTACAAATATACCTGCACTACATAAGTGACATCCCCTTGCACTGAGAGGTTGGGGACTATTGGGGCTGAGGTAGGGCTCCACTCCATGTGCAGGACATATGGTGAACATATATGTATATATAAGTATACATATATCCATAGAGATATATAATATATAAGGAAATCATTCTATGTGGCACACCTCATCACTAAGGGCTTTTCATCCAGAAAAAAGGAGGTCATTGTCCCACTGTGCTCATCCCTCATTAGACCCATTATAGAGTATAATGCCCCATTTGGTATGTACCTCCCAAGACATCTGCAACAGCTGGAAAGGCCACAGAAATACCTCACTAAAAGAATCATAGGCCTAAAGCAGATGCCATATGCTGACCATCTAAAAAAACTCCAGCTGTACTCTGTGGCATATTGTCTACTCAGAGGCAATCTCTGCTTAACATACAAGGCCATGTCAAACCCTGAGCTGCTGGACATGCTCCACTTAAAGAAATCCCAATCCCTCAGAGCCACACGTTCCAGGGATCTAAACCTTGTCATCACAATGAACAAAACATGCTGGAGGGATAGGTTCCTGACCCAGAGACTCCCCATAGTCTGGAATAGACTGCCCATACATGTCAAGCAGAGCGCCTCATTGGCCCTCTTCAAAAGGAACCTTGATGATTAGATGGGAGATAGAAAATTCACCCCGGGGATTATGTCAGTCACCCTGCTAGACAGGGGCCCAGAGAAGTAAATATTGTGGGAAGAAATATCCAGGGAATTGTTATAGCTAGGCTTGCATAGGCCCAAGGGCCGATAGCCTAGTACCAACCTATTAACCTATGAACCTATACATATCTTGCTTACTGTATAACAACAGTTTTACACATATGTGCTCCTGCCTCTGTCCTCCACCTACATACCAGGCTTTGCACATATGACATGCTGTCAGGGGTTGTTATGTAGTGGACTGTGTTTATGTCATGCTGCCATCACTGCAATTCCTGCCATCACTCCACTGCTGTTTTGTCCCCCACACATACTGGGGGGTTGGGGCCATATATGTGTGGGCTTCACCTACACAATACATGTGTGCCCTAATGCACCCCAGAGGCCTGTGTATGTAACAGTAGTATATGGCCCAGTATTAGTGAGTGCAGGGGGGGTGTACCATGACTAACCTAGGCTGTTGCAACATGTGTGGTTATCTGGGATAAGCTGCCTTAAGGTATCTGGATGTACTTTACCATACAATCCACTTTGGGTAAATGCAGGCCTACTGCCTCCTGCCATACAGTATGTTCTGCTTGTCGGTGTGATTGTGATGGTGTCAGGTATGCCTTGTTATGTAACAGATACAGCCCTTTGTGTCAACTGGGGTCTGTACCCCCTAGGGATTGTGTACAGAGTGTAGATAGAGGCTGCTGATCTATACATCTGCATTACGTACTGTTGGTTGTCTGGTATGCTGTGGCCCAGTCTGTCATTACTATTGCACTACTTGAAGGCCTCAGCTTGGACAGCAACATATGTCAACCTTTCCAGACTACTGTCTTAGTATTCATAGATTCATAGATTAGTACTAAGCTAAATGCCCTTGTGAGCCATTTTAAGCCTAGCCAATTATCCCTTGTGAGACTCAAACCCTGCACCTTGTGTTTGTAAGGCAAACACCTTAACCATTAGGCCACCCTCCCAACCCTCATCATCCAGTATAACCGTTTCAAAGTTGCATTACACTATTCATATGGATGTCAGTGTCTAAACAGCTATATGACATGGCATATACAACTGTCATAGTACACAAATAAAGCTTTCACATTCATTTATGTACACCTGTGTGTGGTGTTATACCCTTTGATATCTCTGTGGGTATATGTTGCAGGCTATGAATGTCATTCGTATGGGTGGCTCATACAGTCTCCAGTTGGTAAGGTGATGACTGTAGGAATACTGGCTGTTTCATATTGTGTGCCCATACTACATATGTATCTTACTGTACATATCTCTGTGTGTGTATGTATAGTTACATATATATCTATATCTATATCTATATATATATATATATATATATATATCTATATATATATATATATATATATATATATATATATATATATATATATATATATATATATATATATATATATATATACCTATAACTGCATATATGTGTCTGTGTATATGTATCCTAGGGATGGCCGTGTCATGTCTGGCCCTGGTTATGGGATCTGCAACACTTGGTACTGTATTACAGGGGGGGTCGTGCTTGGCTGGGGGGTATACCTATTCGTACCAGATGTATATTTTGTGGGGCCTCTCAACCCCATTAATGTTGCATCAGGACATATATGTTTTTGTTACTTCCCCATTGTTATCTACAGATGTATGTCCGTATATACCTATACATATATATATATATATATATATATATATATATATATATATATATATATATATATATATCTGCTGACATATATATAACCTGCCGTATATATTTAGACATGTAGATGTGGACATATATGTTTATATGTTTATATATATATATATATATATATATATATATATATATATATATATATATATATATATACATACATATATCAATATGTTGTACCTGTTTAGACATTAATATATTTACTCACACGCATACATCTACATGTTGGAATACATTCGCTGTATTGTTGAATGACTGGGCTGGATGATATGTTTGTGAATACATCAATGATATGTATATCTGAGATGGCTTAGTGGTAAATCACTTTGGCTATGGTGTGCAGGGTCCTGGGTTTGATCCTAATAGAGACTGTTTATTTTGTTGCTAGGCAGAACAAGGGCCATTGGATACAGTGTGATTGAGGCACGTTTGAGCAGTTCTAAGTGGGTTTGTGTGGGTTTGCGCGACGGTAACCACAGCTAAGTTACGGTTACTGTTATACTCAGTTAGCTCCTGAATTGCTTAACCTGTGTAGCCATTGCTTACACCTGTGCAAACAGGCTTAATCCCGCTTACTGCTGCTTAAAAGTGCTTACTCCTGCTAACACCCACGCTAATTCATTTAAAAGAAAAGAAAAAGGGGTTGATAGGAAAGTGGTGAAAAAAAGGGGTACAAAGAGGAAAAGACAGTAGGGACAATAGCTAGGGATGTGCAGGTAGTGTGTAGGGAATGTCCGTAGCTGCCCATTTCTTCTACAGCAACAGCTGTGCATATACACTGTATTTGAAGGTAGAATTGGACACTTGAACCCCTGGGAGAGGGGAGAGGACAACAATAATTAATTGTGATGCCAATTAGACCAGATTACATGTGTCCAGTGGACACGTGTGCGAAATGGACAGCTATGTATGGGGCGAGATTTTTTTGTGGGAACAGATTGCCTTTTTTTCAGGTGGAAGTGGGATATTGGGGAGTGGTAGTAGGTATATTTGGGGAGGTAGTTTGAGTAGGTTAACAGACAAGACACACAAGACTCCTACAGGGGCGGTATATGACACATGTATGGGGGGTAAACACCTTGATGGCGAGGGGTGTTGGGATATCGGAAGGCCACAAGCCCTCTAGTGGTAATAGTGGAACTGAGGTCCCCACCCATGGGCAGTCACCACTGCACCTTCACAGCCCCAAAGGTGTCTGTGCTGGGGGCTGAGCTGCAGAGCCAGGCTGACTCTCTAATTGTGACACTCGGCCCTCAACCTGGCATAGAAGATCACCGACCTGGTCATTGATCGCTCTACGCACCACAAACCTGACCTGGACATGGGTGACAGGTGCCTGTCCACGCCAACTCAGGGGAGGGCTAGCTCCATCCCCTGAGACGGTTCTACCCGAAGGTGGTGCAGGACCAATGGACAGTGAGGTGCGGGGTTGGGCCTCAGACATGCTGGTGCCCGGTACCTCGGCCAGCTGAGGTGGGACAGGTGGGTCCGCTGAGACCAGGCTTCCCAAGCGTGCTATAGTGTTTAGATTTCAACATCATATATGGATTATTTATAGTCAACACATTCCAGGGTTAGGTATAACAGCATGCATAGATATTCCCATTAACCCAGACACCAGATATGGAACAGTTGCACAGCAAACAGAACACATGCATATATGGGACCATAGTGGTAATACAAACACCATGCAGGTACATTGATGGCACCGTGCCAACAATGTTGGAATAATTAAATATGGCACATGCATGGGAACCATTAGAATATTTATCAAACTATTGGCAATTATCAGAATCAGTACATACCAGTTGGGGTGGGTATGTTGGTTATTGTTGGAGATAAGGTGGGGGGAGAGAGAGTTGTCAGTTAACAAGTAGTATATTCCTGTACTCCACATTACTTTCCTAGTCAGTGCTGTTATCTGTGCCTTACAAGTGTTACTACACTACCCTATAGACCTGTATTGAAGACTGATATGGCTGTCAACATCATTACACATGAACCAGTTTTACCTGCAGTATAGACCTCTTACCTGGTTCACCTGTGGAGGGAATGTTTGTTAACATTGACTAACTGTTTGTACACATACAGTGGGATTCCGGGTTGATGTTTTGCACTATCCTATCTAGCTCTTTCCACATGACTCTGGCCACTCCTAGGCATTGAAATTGACAGTAATCTGAAATTTGACTCCTCTATAGGAACCACCAATACATGACCAAACATACCAAAGCCACCATTGCTAGAACCCGTCTACTATCCATCCTCCTATATGCCTCCCCTATCTTAACTAACCTACACCAAACAGAACTATCCAAGACGGAATCTTGCTACAACAAGATTACCAAGTTCGCGACTGAGGCTACCTATAGGTCCCATCATTGCCTAGCTCTTAAGCAACTGAACTGGCCAGAGTTTCCACAGCTGCTCTTACTCAACCAACTAACAATCGCTCATAAGCTCTACTACCATCCTGACAAAACCCCTGCCCTGAAACAACTGATCAGCCCCTATCAACCCTCCAGAAACTTAAGATCTGCACACATGAACCACTTAAATGTCATCAAACACAGACATGAAGCTGGCAAATCTCTCTTTGCCTGCTCCATTGCCAGATGCTGGATTTCTCTCTCAGAGCACTTCACTTCTATATCCTCTACTAACAAGTTCAAAAAACTTCTCAAAACGCACTATTTAAAGAAATGGCTATGCCCTTGTCACCCCCCCAGGTTAGCTTATACAATCCCTCAATTAGTCAGCAATGTTAATTTTTTATACTGTTTGCTAAGTATGCTCAACTATATCAAGCTACTTTATGTTTTATCCTGTGACTAAGTTTTTCACTGTATTATATTCTACTATACTGTTTGCTAAGTATGCTCAACCTTACCAAGCTAATTTATGTCTTATCTTGTAAATAAGTTTAGCACTGTATTATATTCTACTACTATTGAACCTTAGTGAACATTCAGCCACTGTTTTTGTACAACACTGTATTGCATTATATTGTATTGTAGCGTATTGTAGTGTATTTTGCTATACTTCGAGCTTTTCCCCCTGGGTCTCCGCTGAAAATGGACCTGTGTTCAGTCATGTAAAATAAAAATAAAAAATGTGTTGACCACATGCTGGTATGCCTGGACAGATCTAGACTATTGCTGTCTTCCACCTTTAGTGACCTGATACACATATGTACATGCTTTCCTACACCATCATATTATGTAGAACAGTGTGGCCGACAGTGTCCACTGATACTTTATTATTCGGAGAAACTGCTACACTCACAATCTCCTACAATATCACGGTGGATGGTACCAGTACAGGGTATATTGGTCTGTATTTCACAGCACAGTGTTCGTATCCAACATACCTGTGGGAGCAATGCTTGCTAGCATTGTTAGTTATTAGTTATCATTAGTTAGTAACCTGACTGTTGCCACCCAAGGTTCCAGATTACACATTAGTATTATGCACATACATCTCACTCTGTTACTGTACACACTCTGACCACAGCTTAACAGGTTGGGGTGTAAATGGGACATACATGGCTTCTTAGTCACATAAGGTACTGGGGAGTTGCTAATGTGACAGGTTTGTTGTCATAGATGTATGTCAATCAGTTGGATTTCCTGTTTGCTGCCTATATGTCTGGGATCATCACATGGATTTCCCAGGGGGACATGTTGATAGGCATTAGATATAGGCCCCTTTAATAGACAGTCTGGACATATCTGTACAGTCGTGGTGTATAATTCTGTATGCAGACTACTACCACTGGCAGGATTCAAACCGTTTCTGTGTGTGCTAATAAAACAACAGTTCACATCTTGGTTGCCTGTGCTATTAAGGTTTTGTTGTCTGCATTTCCCCTGTTTACTGTCTATGTGTCTCTCAGTTGAACTGAATGACCTCTGGGAATTACACCTGTCATATACAGGCATTCCTACACATTCACACTATGATGCACGGTGTGGTAACAGTGCTTAATACTACAGTAGTATTACATGATTGCAAATCTACATTACCATATGATACCAGAATATACACAAACAGTCCAGCTGTTAGACCAGTTTTGTCAGGGTATTACACTTTTATTGCCATACTAACAATAATAGACTCTTCCTGCCATATTCTCTAGTGTATGCAGTACTTGCCTTGAGCAATACAGGTTTTATACTAGCAATTACTTTACTACTACTTTTATTTCCTATGACAGTAAAAGCATGAGTATTACTGACTTGCCTCTTGTCACAACCACCCCAGGTGGCAGATGTGGACCTCCTGGTTCGCGGCCCGCTCCATTGCAGCTGTGGGGGACATAAGAGGAATATTTAGCCATACCTATCCATGATATACCTGATCTGGCCATTATTAAACAGGTAGTGGACTGATACCGACACACAGCTGGGACATCCACTCCTTCAAGAGGTCCCCCTTCCACCACTTCAGGTCGGCATAGTGGTGCCTGACCTGCTCACCAGTTTGGGGTATGCCAGTGGCACTGGTGAAGTCACGGACAAGACGGTCCCAGGTCTCCGCCTTATATTGGGAGCCCTGGTACTGGTCCTGCAGCAGTCTCTGTGCATGGTCTTTAACTAGGAGTCCAGCCATGACCTTGGACTCCTGGATGCACCAGCACTGTGTCTGGAAGCACACTCCTTCTCCCCTTACTGCCATAGTGTGGGCAAGGGGAATTTACAACCAGTTATGAGCTGTATTCCCACCTCTTGAATTTAAGTAGGGCTGATTTCCCGCATTTTTCCATGATTGGCCGGTTTTGAAAAGGCTAAACAATGGGCAAACCTGCTTACCTAAGGATGGCATTGTTTAAAAGAGGTATACCACTAGGCAGATTGAATTGGCTTCCCTACACATTGCTTACACTTACTAAGTTGAGCTGCGCTGCAGTTGGCATTACTTAATAGTTAATTAGCACTATGCTTGCCTTTTGGCAGTGATTTATTATTCATTACAGGTTGCATATGTGTCTGGTATCCGTGATGCATGTGTACATACACTGTATGGGGACCTGGGGACTTCTACACTTTATTACAATAACACCTCAAATCTATGCTTACTGCAGTACTCCAGTTCACATATTTATGTTCTGTGGCAGGTTATACAACATCACACTGTACATAGATTCAGTTCACATGTTTGATTTGATTTTCCTGTGGTGAGGATTAGTTTGCTGATACCTCATTTATATGTATTGCTATGATGGCTTAGTGGTTAACTACTGTGACTGTGATGTACGGGGTCTTGAGTTCGAGCCTTGCAGAAGCTGTTTATTTTGTTGCTGGGCAGAACATGGGCCGTTGGGTATAGAGTGATTAAGGCACTTTAAAGCAGTTGTAAGCAGGTGTGCGTGGGTTTGCATAGAGCTAAGCAATGCTAACCTCCGGTTACAGTTTCTTACATTCAGTTAGCTTCTACTTTGCTTAATCTGTGTAGGCAATGCTTAACCCCACCCAAACGCACTTAAACACGCTTACTAGTGCTTATATATGTTTACTACTGTTTATTTGTGCTTAAACCTGCTTACTAGTGCCTTATTCATTATGACACTGACACTTCACATGTGCATTTAATGCAGTATTCTGGATCACATTTAAATGTTATTTATTAGGTTATACTGTAAAAGAATGTCAAAACATGTTCATATACAGATTTCACATAGAAAATGGAATGTGCTGCAGTGGGACTCAAATTGGGAATGCCTGCTCATTAGGCAGATGCTCTGCCTACTACACTATTGCTGTGCTGCTTCATTTGCATATATCTTCATTGTTATACTCTTCAGCCTTTTAAACTGCTTTAACCGTAGCTAAGTGATTGACAAACCCACGCACCTATGGTTAGCTGTACTTGGGGTTTTAAAAAAAAATAAAAGGTTTTTTTCATTTTATTTATGTGTACTGTTCCTGTTGTACACATGGGGGACTGTTGGTGGGGATATGCGGACACCTATGAGTGGTTTTGCTCATTTATTTACAGTTTCTGCTGTTCTACTTTGCAGGGGCATGTTTATTCTGAGAGCTCTGCTCACAGACAGGCCCCCTGCACTTGTCCATGCTCCATGTAGGATTGGGAGGTCAGGCAGCGTGCCTTCATTAATATGCATGGTGTGCTGCCATCCTCCTCCTAAACTGCCGCTTCCGTGCAGGACTAAATTAGTCCTGCATGGAAGATTAGTAAATCCGGGGGAATGTTTTTGTATAATACCTCCGTGGTGCCCTTCTGTGGTTTTCTGCTATCCTGGGGCTTTTTCTGATGTACTGCGCATGCGTATGGAACTTGTGCTCCCACACTTACGCAGTACATCAGAGCTGTGTAGAGGCAGCAATGGAGAAAGGAAGATCTCTGTTGCTTTTTTAAAGCTATCTCACTATGTTAAATGAGTGTAACATAGCGAGATATCTTTAAAAAAAGCAATGGAGAAAGGAAGATCTCTGTTCCCCTATTTAAAGCTATCTCCCTATGTTAAATGTATAACACAGTGAGATTAAAGCAACGGAGATCTTCCTTTCTCTATTGCTACCTGTGCTCACACAGACAAAAAAAATCAGGACATATACTAATGGAAAAATTCTGGGCGACTGGGCCTTTTACCATTAGTATATGTCGGATTTACAATGGGCACGCTGGTTGGGCTGGCCAATCAGCGTGCACATTTTGGAATGCTAATTGCCAGTCATTGTATAATGTCCCTCTAAACCCAAGGCTCAATGACTGCTTGTCCTCATGAATGCATGAAATTGAAAATCAACTAATGTGCTCATAGCTATACCTTTGTAACACACCAGGATAATCCCAACATCCTTTCCTTTACTTTTCCTCTCTGACCGCATCACCTATCCCTGTGATATGTAAGCCCACTGGAACAATCAAGATTAAGTCATGTATAAACAAATTATACATAATACAAATATTTCTGAAATTAATTCTATCCCGTAACAATTACTCCTATACTCATTTACTCGAACTCTATTGGAATTAACTGTACTCACTTTAAATGCAATTTTAAGCACTCATTCTTACAACATAACTACATAACTAGCATTATTCAGAAATTAGTTTCATGTTTATATTATGCTGCTCCCCTTGTATATTATATTTCCACCCCATGTAACAAATTGTATAAATAAATAAATAAATAAATATATATTTTTTGTTTTGTCAGTAGATAAATAGGAGAGAAGTGTACTAGTTACCATCAATGAGTCCTACATATTTTATGTATTTGTTTTATGATTCTGTTTCTTGTATTATGTTATGTTTCTGTTTTAAGACACTGTTTCTTGTATTATTGTAACTTGGGAGCATCTTCACAGGCCTTTGCTAAAAAGGTGTTCCATGCCCAGCTGGATTTTCCAAGTAAAAAATGCAAATAATATAAATAAAATAAAATAAGATTTGCTTTAGTTTGAGCCTCAAGATCTGAATACAATGATTAAAGAGTACAATACTCACTGCATACAGATGAAAGAGTGGTTTCAAGAATGTCAAATGACAAGTTATTTTTAGTACCTAAAGTAAACCAGAGATTCCCTCACAATAAATAAGATGAAGCATGCTCCAAATTGTGTACTTTTAGGGTAGTATTCATACTCCAGGGCTTCGCGTATTCTTAGAGGTGATCATTGAAGAGTGGTACTATGAGACTATTTTAGGGTAGCATTTATACTCCAGAGCTTTGCTTATTCTTAGAGGTGATCATTGAAGAGTGGTACTATGAGACTATTTTAGGCTAGTATTCATACTCCAGAGTTTTGCGTATTCTTAGAGGTGATCATTGAAGTGTGGTACTATGAGACTATTTTAGGGTAGTATTCTTACTCCAGAGCTTCGCATATTCTTAGAGGTGATCATTGAAGAGTGGTACTATGAGACTATTAAATTCCCAAAGTGTCAAGATGACTACAGAAATTTGGGAAGCTTTTTGTGAACATGCCCCCAGTCGGAAATGCATAACGTGATTAACTCATAAATATTAAGTGGCATTGCACATATGTTCATGAGTTTGTTTTATTTTGTTTCATAGTCATGAATCTATAAAGAGCTCATTTGCACACAAAATGTGTAAATAGCCCTGAAAGCAGCAGGTTTCAGTCATACTACAAAGATGAGAGGGAAAGTGAGTTTGTGCTTTTGCATACCTAGACATTTTCATAGGAGAGGTTGCTTGGGTAAATGTTTCATTTTGATGCTTGTGCATACCTGGACATTTAACTAAAAGAGCCGCTTTGGGAAATTTTTCATTTTAGTGCTTGTGCATTCCTGGACATGCTACTGATGGGATCACTTGGGTGAATGTTTCATTTTAATGCTTATGCACACTAGGGTTACTGAAGGGGTCACTTGGGTGAACATTTCATTTTGGTGCTTGTGCATATTACAGCATGTTACTGAAGTGGTCGCTTGGGGAAATGATTCATTCTGCTACTTATGCATACCTGGACATGTTCATAGGTTGGTACTAGGCTATCGGCCCTAAGGCCTATACAAGCCTAGCCATAACAATTCCCTGGCTATTTCTTCCCACACTATTTACTTCCCTGTACCCCTGTCTAGCAGGGCAACTGACGTGATCCCCGGGGTGAATTTCCTTTCTCCCTTCCAATCATCAAGGTTCCTTTTGAAGAGGGCCAATGAGGCACTCTGCTTGACATGCATGGGCAGTCTATTCCAGAGTCTGGGGAGTATCTGGGTCAGGAACCTATACCTCCAGCATGTTTTGTTTATTGTGATGACAATGTTTAGATCCCTGGAGCGTGTGGCTCTGAGGGATTGGGATTTCTTTAGGTGTAGCATGTCCAACAGCTCTGGGTTTGACATGGCCTTGTATGTTAAGCAGAGATCGCCTCAGAGTAGACAACATGTGACAGAGTATAGCTGGAGTTTTTTAAGGCGGCCAGCATAGGGCATCTGCTTTAGGCCTGTAGTTCTTTTAGTGAAGTATCTATGCGGCCTTTCAAGTTGTTGCAGATGTTTTGAGAGGTACATACCAAATGGGGCATTGTATTATATAATGGGTCTAAAGAGGGATGAGTACAGTGGGACAATGACCTCCTTTTTTCTGGATGAAAAGCCCTTAGTAATGAGGTGTGGCACATAGAAGGATTTTCTGACTGTTGTGGCAATGTGGTTATTGAAGGTGACACCACTGTCCACCTGTGTCCCTAAGTGTCTTATCACACTTTCAGTGTTTAGTGTACTGCCACCTATGTGGTAATTCATGGGTACATGTTTTTTTCCCAAAGGGGATAACTATACATTTCTTGGCATTGAGCTTGAGCCCATGGCTCTGGCACCAAGCATCTGTTTCTGTAAGGCCCTTTTGTAGAGTATCCACATCATTTGGGGATTCAGTAATGGCTCCCAGTTTGCAGTCATCTGCAAACTTTGTTAGCCAGAATCCCTTAGTGTTGGTCTGTACTTCAGAGAAGTAGATGCCAAACAAGAGAGGTCCCAGGACTGAACCCTGAGGTACTCCACTTGTCACTTGTATGGAGCTGGATTTGGAGTCAGCTACTTTTACAGTGTGGGTTCTGTCAGTAAGCCAGTTGGCAACCCATCGAGTGACGTAGGGATTAATGCCCAGCTTAGTAAGTTTATCTATGATTCCAAAGTGGAGGGTGGTGTCAAATGCCTTGGCTAGGTCCAGATAGGCTGTGTGGACTGCCTTACCCTTGTCCACGGCTCTGGAGACTGATTCGAAGAAGTCAATCAGGTTCAGGAGACATGATCGGTCCTTCATGAACCCAAACTGGGTGGGGTCCAGTGTTTTAAGGTTGCCAATGTCTTTGTTTATAAGTTCCATGATAATACGTTCCATGGCCTTGCAGATCAGGTTCGTCAGACTGATGGGGCGGTAATTCCCATGATTCAAGGTGGATCCCTCCTTGTGGAGTGGGATAACTGTAGCTGTGCATCACTCAGTGGGCACGAAATTACTGATGTTACCGATGGGGTCATTGGGTTAATCTTTCATTTCAGTGCTTGTGCATACTAGGGCATGTTACTGAAGAGGTTGCTTGGAGGAATGTTTCCTTATGGTGCATATGGATACCCGGACATGTTACTGACTGGATCACTTGGGTGAATGTTTCATTTTGGTGTGTGTGTATACTAGGGGGTGTTACTGAAGGGGCTGCTTGGTGAAATGTTTAATTTTAGTGACTGCATACTAGACGGGATTGCTGAGAGAAAAACTCATTTGTGTGTCAGGGAAGTGTTTGTGCATACATGGTCAGACTGCTGAAGTGATCACTGGGCAAAATAATTTATTGTGTCATTTTATTGCTTGTACATACAAACTAATGAATGGGTTCCTGGGAGAAATAATTAATTTGTGTGTCAGGTAAGTGTTTGTGCATACTTGGATAAACAAGTCTGTGGATTGCAACTCCAATATTAAAGGCATTTAACAAAGAATGTGTGTATCACAAGGATGTCTGCCTATGAATTGCAAAACTGTTTCGTAAGCATACTGTGCCCTACAGCAGTTCTCGTTTCCATCTCATTATTTTTCAAGCCTTGTGCATTAGCAAAAATGGCCTCTGTGGATCTCACCATTGTTATGCTTATTTGTAAGAATCAGAAATACCCTTATTACATTTGCATAAACAGCTATGAATACCACCCTTAATATTGTATTAGGAAGATACAAGTTCCTTGGTTGCCTGTTTGGTATTTCACAGGCATCAAGAGATATTCCATAGAGCCACAGTCTAAGAAAGTGAAGGTTTGGAAGGGGTTGCAGACATAATAGGTGATCTACATCTGTCAATTCAAATACAAGACGTGCATAACAGTAGATTGACAGAGCTGTTCAAGGATTAGTACAGCATATTTTCAAGTTACAATAAAAGTGACAGTGTAAAACTGCAATATAAGTTACAGTAAAAAGTTAGAATAAAAGTGGATTTAGTACAACAATAGAAGCATAGTTAGAATGAGATAGCAGAAATATAATACATTAGGATGTTTGAACATAAAGTGTTGTTTTATTTGCAATTCTGAGTGATGCTTTCAGTATAACAATCAGGAATGAAGGAGTTTCAAGAAACATATAACTCTGTGCCTAAATCCAGGAAACTGCTCATATGCTAAAGTCATAAGCTAAAGAGGTACTACAACAATTTTTGGGGAATGATACAATATAACACAAATGTATCTAACATGTCCAAGATGGTAGTCCTACATTCGGTTATGTATATGAACTTTAAGAAAATGCTTTTCATTGTATTTTCTTCATCGAGTTGCATCAAAACATAACTGACTTTAATTATTTTAAGTGGTCACACTGTTGTTGCAAGACCTCTGTGCACTTTTACAAAGAGTTTTCCCTTTCTAAATTTCTGTGTAATAATGATGGGGCATATAGAAATAAGTGAGGTGAGAAGGGTATGGAGGACTTGCTCCCATGAAAAAAACATGTGTGTGTGTGTGTGTGTGTGTGTGTGTGTGCGTGTGTGTGTGCGTGTGCGTGTGTGTGTGTGCGTGTGTGCGTGTGTGCGTGTGTGTGCGTGTGCGTGTGCGTGTGTGTGTGTGTGTGTGTGTGTGTGCATTTATGGGGGTTTATAGATGGACATTTTACTCACTCATCAAAAATTGATTTAAAGTTTTAAAATAAATGGCATTTGATTCATTATAGCAGAAGTGTGTGAGATAAAGTGCACTTAAGAAAGCTGTAAGAAAAAAATATGTAGATTGCTGATGAAGCTAAATGCAGGAAAATAGTTCCAAAATACTCAAAAATAATTATAGTTGCTCTAACATTAAATTATTACAATGTGAACAATCCAGCTGTTTTGCAAGAAGATGATCATCTGAATGGTATAGGAGCTGTGATCCTATAGGAGCATAGGCCAATTTCATTGAGTTCATCTTCATGTGCAAGTGCACAAAAGTTTATATACAGAAAATGAACAGTTATCAGCAGTGTATGTATGGATATGAGAAATTCCATAACTATATTTATAGTAAGAAAGATCATTTGAAAATCAAGTTCAAACCCATAAATAGCATTGAGAAAGACTTTACAGTTGATATTACTTAATATGTGAAAGTATGATCTGTATACCTGGTATTTTGAGTAGAGCATAACATGGAAACATGAGGAATTTCTTGAAGACAAATTATTGCAGGTTTTTAAGGTAATACCCCACTTAGGAGTCTATATTAGATGATCAAAGTTTTACTACTTCAAATCAGTAAACATCTAACTTTACTGATCGAAGTAGTAAAACACTGAATCAGTAATAAAACATTTTTAAAACAAAAAAAAAATAACACAAAAGGGTGTAAGCAGGGGGCAAGCCCCCTTGCACCCCCACACCCCCCACTACTTAAATATACCAACTCCGAGATCATGCTACAGTGTAGGAAATGGAAATCTTCTGTTTCCACACTGTATTGCAGTGAAGTGTGATCTCGGATTTGGTATATTTAAGTAGCAGGGGTGTGGGGTGTGCTGGGTGGTTTGCCCCCTTGCTTACAGCCTTTTGTTTTATTTTTTTTGTTTTAAAAATGTTTTAATATGGATTTGATGTTTTAGTACTTTGATCAGTAAAGTTTGATGTTTACTGATTCGAAGTAGTAAAACTTCGATCATCTAATATAGATGCCCCACTTAGCAATGTCAATAAAAGGTAAGGAATTTCAGAGGTATATTGATTTTATCTTGGATTGAAGTTACTGAAAACATATTAAAAGGAAAGGTCAGACTGAGCAAAAATCTTAAGTAAGGAGTGGAATTCCGCCTTATGCTTCTTTCAAGGAAGAAATAAATTGTGTCTGGTGCTTAATGTTTAATGCTAAAAAAGATATCAGTTCCCATTCAACTGAGAGAGCCAATACTGAGTGTACAAGTGAATCCCATTAAAGACCAATGCAAGTGATATACTATTTTGGTCAGGCATGCCAATTCAAATTAAACAAGCTGTATGGAGCTGTGTCATTTACAATGCATGCCATAACAGCAATCCAAAGATAACCATGTCTGGTTCTGGACCATCCATGGGGCAGAATGAGTGTTGATTTTCTCATGTTCAAAGATGTCATTTATCTCACATGCATGGATTACTGGATTACTATTCTAAATGTCATGAAATAATTAAACTGGCAAGTAAAGTATGATTTATGTGTTAAAGTCTATATTCTTAAGATGGGATACCTGGTATTCTTATATCTGACATGGCTCATGAGGAATCCTTAAAATTTGTACATGTGTGGTAATCAAACATATAATGTCCAGACTACACTATAGCTATGCCAATGGACACTTTAAGAGAACTGTCCAAATACTGAAGAATTTCATGAGAAATAAATAAAGAAAGAAAGAAAGAAAGTAAGACAAAGATAGTGAATAATTTCATGAGAAAGAAAGAAAAACAGCAAGAACCACAAGAATAACTGTAAGGACTGACATCTTTCAGTTCTTCGATATAGGAAGATACGATTGCAGTAACATACTCTATTCAAGTGATAATACACAAGTGTTTAATAGGCAGAAGATTAGAAAGCATTTTACCTGCTTTGGTTATTTATGTAAAAGTCAACATAAAGTAAAATAAACAATGTGGAGAAATCATTAGAGACAGGCTTACCTGTTTTATAAGCTGCACAGAATACTGGATTTACAAGCTGAAGTTTAAATAGGAATAAAAAAAGTGTTGGAAAATACGTAGCATGAAGCACTAATGTTAGGTAAAGCAGCAGAAGCAAGACGCATTGTAGTTCGTCAAGTCAAAGTTCCAGAAAGATGAACATCCACAAATATTATAGACATTCAAATTGGAAGATAATCAAAAACATGAACTGTGAACTTCAATAGCCATGAGTTGCAGTGTGTGAGTGTGTGTGTCTGTGCGCGCGCACACAATGTGTTTGTATGTTTATGCATGTGAGACAGAGAGACAGAGAGACTCCTGAGGATGTATTTGCAATTTAATCTGCAATGCATTAAAAAAAATTACTCAAAAGCAAAATCAGATGTCTGTTGTAAATAGTCATGTTGAATTCTGTAGATATGTTTTTTATAGTGAATAGTCACAGTGTTCCTTTTTCAAGTGTTAGGATAAATGCACAGTAAATATATAAGTGCTCTTACACAAATAAAATATGGAAGCAGTAACTTAACTTTAATACGTCTATATGTAAGTGAAAACTTGCTTTTCCATACTAATAACAAAACCTTAGGGCAGACACACTATGAAGCGGCCACAGTGGTGCAGTGGTTAGCATTGCCACCTCACAGCGAGAGGTTCTCTGGTTCAATTATTGGCTGGGGTTCCTTCTGTGCAGAGTCTGCATGTCCTCCCTGTGGTCATGTGGGTTTCCTCCAGGTGCTCTGGTTTCTTCCCACATCCCAAAGACATGCAGTAGGTGGATTGGACACTTTAAATTGGCCCTAGGTGTGAGTGTGTGCCTTCTGTGAAAGGTTGGGCACTGGGCTGGCAACTCGACACTGTAAAACTCCACTGTCAATCATGAGTGGACAGATGATCCACTGTGGCGACCCCTAACCAGGAAAAGAAGAAGAAGGGCAGACACAATATAGCCAGAGAATAAGAGGAATAAAGTATATACTCATTCAAAACTGTAAATAATTGCACTAATTGTGTATTCTCTAATTAAAATAAGTGTAGTAACACAGACAAAAATTATGATTTTCTGTCTCTCTATATACTGTTGCTATACATGCACACTATCGTAATATGAGAATACTGAAGACAATCTGGAACAGATTCCAAAATAGGTGCTCTCAGTGCAAGTCTGCCCTGATTCCAGAACAGTCGCTCTTATTGTAAGTGACTTATTTTTGGTGAAAGCCTGTCTATAAATAGGCTTTCACCAGGGGCCAGATTCCAAAAGATCTGTCTTAGTCACTTACGCTGTGAACAACTCTTTTGGAACTGGGCCCTATATGACTGTAATGTATTCTGTAATCTCTACTTTTTCCCATACCATTAATATTACTATATGATTATAAAGTTTTTTTCTACTTGATGATATACTGTTTGCCTGTACCCAGGATAGTGGCTGAATAGAGTTGCTAGACAAGTTCATCCACTCAGTTTAAATAATTTTTTGAAATAAATAAAAGATGTGGAAATAGATATAGAACGCTATCAAAGAAACTAGACATGTATGTGGACTCTTTGTAGAAATAAATGTCATTATAAAGAGTGAAATAATACAGTGCTAACAGTGTCTCACTAAGTAAAATGCTTGAATTTGATGAAAAAGCCCATTGACTACTTAACGTAGTGCTAAGGCTAACTTGCAGTGATCAAGGTAACATAAAACATGACACCTTGTCTCACAGGACAGATATAGTTTCTAACTTAAAAAATGGAAGATTATATAAATATATATATATATATATATATATATATATATATATATATATGTGAACTATTGAGAGCTAATTTTTGAATGTCTCTGCTTGTAAGTAACTTGATGTCTTTTCATTCTGTGTATTTCTCATTGTTTTAAATATGTATTGTAGTTACTTACTGTATACCTACTTATATATTATACCTACTTATTGCAGGTACTTACTTATATTGTATGCTAAGATACTATTGCCATATTGTATGCTAAGATACTATTGCCTATATTGGAGCTTTTCTCCCCGAGCCTCTACTGAAAACAGACATATATCCAGTTAGACCAGCCTGGTCAACAAATGTAAAATAAAAAATAAAATAAAATAAAAAAAATAAAACTTAATATATGTTAATTGTAGAGCTTTTCTCCCTGGGGATCCATTGAAAATGGACCTGGTCCAGCTGGATTTTCCTGGTTAACAAATGTAAAGTAAAAATAAAATAAATATATATCTATATCTATCTATCTATCTATCTATCTATCTATCTATCTATCTATCTATCTATCTATCTAGTCTGTCTAACCTCTCAGTGTGCATACTGCTTTCTGCTTTACTTCTGCAATTATTACAGATATTTCAATTTAATTTAAAACTTTTATTTTAAATTTTCCAGCACAAACATTGATAAATGTTTGCTAAACTAAGCAATACAGTCTCATAATAAAAACAGACTTAGCATTAAAACTTCTGTGACTTTGAAACTCACATTCAACTGA
This sequence comes from Protopterus annectens, assembly GCF_019279795.1. Lineage (NCBI taxonomy): Eukaryota > Metazoa > Chordata > Ceratodontiformes > Protopteridae > Protopterus > Protopterus annectens. Next base: position 744,485,640 of record NC_056737.1, on the reverse strand, counting down.
AACAGCGTTGGAACCCGCATTCAAAGAAAATGCATCTGGCTAGTGGCAGACTAAGTTTACCTTTGGGATGTTTTTAAATCATAAACCACTTGCACACATTTTTAGGACCATGCAAAATTTCTTTGATTCACCTTCTTGATTGTATTAAATTATAATATATATATTATATGCACTGCAGTGGTGGTACTGCGGTAGCGTTGTCGCCTCACAGTAAGACGTTGTCCTGTTCGATTCTCAGCCAAAGCGTCTTCTGTGTGGAGACATGCATGAATGGGCGTAACTTCATTGAAGGTTGTGCGTCAGAGCTGGCAACTCTACACGTAAAAGTCTACTGCCAATCATTAGTGGACCGGAGTTCCGCTGTGGTGACCCCTAACCGGGAAAAGCCGAAAGACACAACAACAACATAATAATTAAATTATATACCTTGTATAATACAACATCACTTGTTACAGCATGTTTTAAATTTATAGCCAGTAAGCAAAGAAACAAAACATATAAACTAACAATGCCAAAACTGCCCAGTTCAGAACATTTCAACCATAAAAGGCCACTCAAATGTCTGTCATTACAACCCACCAATATCAGTCAATATGCACAGTCTCTGCAGAGGTAAAAGTCATCTGAATAATTTCACATTAAAGAGATCTGACTGTAGCTAATGAAATGGTTGCTGCTAGCAAAAAAACTTTATATTTAAGTATTTCATCTACAAATTCAGTACCTGCTACCTTTTAAGAATAAATTGCTTATGTTACATTAAAAATGACTAGCTGGTAATATTGCAATAGGGAATGGATGGCAAACTAAAACAGGTTCATGGTTACTAGGCATCTCATCCAAAGGAGGACATACTCAGGACTGAAGCACCCCACCCTCTTAAAATCCAACACAGTATCAGCAATCTGTCTACATGCTGTGGGAACAGAACCCACAGCCTTCTGCATCAAAGCAAAAGTATGCTACCTGTTGTGCTACTAATACTACTTTAAAACTTTAAACAC